>NC_134267.1:68033399-68333899 GCF_031893055.1 Leptodactylus fuscus | reverse complement strand
ACAAATGTTATCTGTGGGTTTTCTACACATAATGTATGTTTCTATTCACACATTTACTGAAGTTGTTTGCAAATTATTGCCAATTATTGCTGCCGCAGCATTTTATATGTTTTCTCTTTGTTCAGCTATTCTAATCCTTCAATACAACATCAGATTAAGGTCTAAATTGAACATGTCCAGTATTTAGTGTATCTTTCTGATGCTTTCTGAATGTAAAACACATACCATGTTTAGACAAGAAAAATTAGGAAACATTTTTTGTATTAGTTTAACTTGTCCTGGTAGTCAAATGGAGTAAATGAGTCAATGTCACTCACTGCTAGAAAAGATAAAGCTAGTTTATGGGTAACAGATAAGGCACATATACAAAAGACATTAAGGGGGCATTAAGGAGCATTATACTAATGGGGTATTACACTGTAGGAGGCATTACAGGGCATTATACTGTTTTGGGGCGCTAACATGGCATTATAATGTATGGGGACATAACATGGGTTTATACTGTTTGAGAAGGCACTAATGAGACATTATTGACCCACACACAGTATAATGACCCATTAGTGGTCTCCAGGTGTTACATTGAGCTAGTGCAGCCCCCTCACAAAATAATGCTCCTGTGGGCCTCCCCCTTGGTATAATGCTCTTAAGTATTCCACACAGTGTAATCTCCCTTAGTGCTCCTCACATAGAATTGACACCGAAAGCAGTCAGGAGAAACACTGATCTCCTGACTGATGTACCCTACTACATTACAATAGCGGCAAAAGGAATAAGTGTTTGTCCCTGCTGCCTGCACAGATTATGGGACAATGGTCAGAAGATTAGTGTTCTTTCCGACTACTGTGACAATGATTCAGACAGCTGGTGGCTGCAGTCCGTGTTCAGGCCGATTTTCCTACGGGCTTCGTTTTTATAGCGTTCACTGTGTAGCCAAAATGTCATGTCACCTGTATTCTATGTTTCAGTATGATTCCAAGGATACCAAATTTATATGGTTTTATTTACATTTTAACCCGTTAACAAAAATCTAAAACTGTGCCAAAATTATTTTTTTTTCTAAAAGTTACACTGGTAACTTTTTTATACTTTCATTGATGGGGATGCATAGGGCGTATTTCTTTGCAGGACCAGATGTACTTTTTAGATTTACCATTTTGGGGAATTGCTTTTCCTTTGATCTTCTTTTATTCAAATTTTTATCAGAGGCAAAACAGTTAAAAAATGGCGTTGTTTTTTTGTTTGTTTTTCTGCTACGGCTTTTACCATACAGTAAAAATATTTTTATAGATTTGAGAGGGCATTTTTGGACAAAGGGATACCTAATGTGTGTGTGTTTCACAGTATTTAAGTACTTTTATATGTTTTCTAGGGAAAAGGGGGGGATTTGAACTTTTAATATTTTTTTTATTTTTTTGAGCCCCGGGGGGTCTGATCACTAATGGAATGCATTACAATGCTAATGCATTGCAATGTATCACAAAAATCTGGCAGTTCTATTGCAGGCTACATAGAGTAACCTGCAATAGAACAAACTGAAAGACAGGCCTTGGAGCCTTCACAAGGATCCCGACTGTCATAGCAGCAGGAGGCGGGCTCTGGGTCCTGGCGATCCCTGGGAAAACAGTGGCACCCACGTGCCGCTGGGAAAATGGCACCTCGGTCAGCTTTGACTGAGATGCCAGAGGGGTTAATGCCAGCGATTGGTGAGGGCACCAATTGCGGACATTAGCACCGGGTGTCTGCTGTATAAAACAGCAAACACCGCACGGCTATTGTGGCTGCATGGTTCCCGAGTGGCCACCATCTTTAAACATTCAGCATCTGCCGTATTAGTATGGTGGATTTCGGGAAAGGGTTAATTACACATAAATATAAAGCTGTATGAGCCATCACCAGCCACTTTACTTTTATGTGCAAATCGTGTCTGGACATATGATGTTATAGTCTACAGTCAGAAAAGGTACCATGTCCTGTAGGGTAATGCAGGGGTGTGAACAGAGAAGGGTTAATTTTAGGTAGCCTAATTACAGAAGGATTTAGATTAGGAATTGTGATTTTCCTGCCTGAAGAGATGTGTCTTTACAATGGCACTTGAAGCTATGGAAGTTGTAAGTAAATTTCATTGTTGGGAGTAGAGCATTCCAGAGAAGTGTCACCACTTAGGAGAGGTCTTGGATATGGGATCGAAAGGTTCTGATAATAGGGGATCTTAGTCTTAGGTCATTGGCCAAATGGAGAGCATGAGTTGGGTGACAGACAGATATGAGTAAATGTAGGGAGCTGCAGTATTATGGAGAGCTTTGTGGATGAGAGTGATAAGTTTAAATTATATTTTGTAATGAATATGCAACCAATGTAACAACTGGCACAGACCCGAGGCATTGCTGTAGTGTCTAGATCAGGGGCCTCAAACTGCAGCCCGAGGGCCACATGCGACCCGCCAAGCACTTCTGTCCGGCCCCGCCGACAACGCCGGCAGGCGTGCATTTATAATGAAGCTCCTGTCCAGGATAAAAGCTAATTCCTACACTAACATAAACACCCTCCCCGCCTACTTTCTAAATTACATAAATTATTAAGAATGTATAAATATATGACCCCAATGACCACACCGGGAACATTTTTTGGTTACCGGTGACATTCTGTTTCCCCATTTTCGGAAACGGAACATCACTACTACTTCCCCCCCACCCCCACCCCATCATACTTACCTCCTGTGCAGTAGGGATGTCTACAGAGCAGCGCCAGCACTATTGCACATGCTGGCAGTCAGAGAAGTTGAAGGAGCTGTCTGGAAGGAGGTCTAAGTATGATGGGGTGGGCTGAGTTAGTTTGGAAGGGCTAGTAATGGTTGGGATAGCTAGAGAGACAGGAAGGCAGTGTAAGGGAAGTAGGGAGAGAGGAAGGGGGGAGTGAGGTAAGAGGAAGCTAGTGTGGAAGCTGCACCATGTAAACAAATGCATTTCCATTTCCTGATGGATCAATTTTGTCATGAAATTAAGTGGCCAGGTCCTCTGCACAGAGGTGCATGAATGGCTCCTGCACACTATTATTATTAGTATTATTATTATTATTTATTTATACACATTGGGAGTAAGTTAGGAGTGAATAGTTTTCAATAGTTTTAAGGTTATTGGAGAGAGAAGAGATGAGAGTGGTGAAATAGGCTTTTTTGGCAAGGCAAAAAAACAGGTATTGGTTTGTGCCAGGGTTGCTGCCACCTGTGTCAAAACTTTCAAGTGGAGGGGGAGCAGGCTCATCCAATGCACTTTTAAGGGTTTAATTTTAGCGACTGGTGACCAGATTGGGACAGGAGAGTAAAGAGATGGGGGACAGTGCTGTGTGTTTATGGTACATTCATATATGTATGAGTTGGTGTGTTCTGTGAAGGAGAGAAAGTACTGATGGTGAGAGACAGAAGGTTATGGTCAGAAAGTTGGAGAGTAGAGTTAGTAAATTTAGAAACTGCAAGGAGTCAGAGGAAGACCAGATCAATTGTGTTGTCACCTGTGAGTGCGGGCGAAGGGCAAAATTGTGAAAAGCCAAAGGAAATTGTTATTGAGAGAAACTGTGAAGCAAATGGGGAGACAGGGGTGTTAAAGTTATCCATGATGAGGGTAATAATTTCACAGGATAGAAAGAGAGAAGGTCCAGAAGCAATGTGGCCCAGAAGTTGGTAGGGTGAGCTAGGTGGATGGTAGATCACAGATACTCATAAGGAAAATGGGTGGAAGAGTCTTATGGAGTGGACCTCAACCTAAGGGAAGGTAATGTCCTGAAAAGTGCACTGTGGTGATAGAAGTATGATTACATATTTTTATTATGTGATTTTCACTGTACGATATAAACTATATTACTTTTATTCTGGCCGACTGTACTATTATAGCAATATAATCTTTTTTTTCTTTTTTTTTAATTTGGCTAATTTTATAAGATAAAATAGTTCTGAAAAAAAATTAACACTTCTAAAAGTCATAACTTTTTTTATTTTTCAATGGAGCTAGTTGAGGGCATTACTTGTGAGACAAGATGTTAACCTACTGAAAGGACAGAAAGTGACGCTTCATCAGAGAAGTTGAGGTTCACTAGAGCCTCACAGACTGGACCTTCTAAATTCTTCAGGTAGGTAGAATCTTTGAGACTTCCTCATTTACAGCTCCCATGTCTATGGGAGAGGCAGGAGTATAGTTACACTGGAGTGGAGAGACTAAGCACTGGATTTGATATCTATCTATCTATCTATCTATCTATCTATCTATCTATCTATCTATCATTGAGCACCCCCTTGCTCTTAAAACCATTACCAGTTTCAGTGCCATCTTCTACTGTAGAACTTCCATTGTACTACTAAATCCATCTGGAAGCTGAATCTGTTTCCCCAGTAAAGTTAAATAACTTTGTTTAACTGCAACTCTTGTCTCATTCCAGTGCTTACCATCGAGGGTCTTTCCCTAGAAATGAAACTGAAAGATTGTAGACATATGACATGCATCAATATTTTACAAAAACTGAGTGTGAACTTTCTGAGTGTCGATATGAATGTAGCTTATCACTACAATAAAGACCTCTGACCACAAACAAATTCTACCTTATAGGTTAAAAGGGAACTGACAATGTATTTAAATTTGTAAAAATGATTACATAATATTCCTTAATTTTTATCTATCTTCACAGTGAGTAAAGCTGAAATAACTGGCTCAGGTAGAGCAGAAAACTATCAGGAGGTAATTAAGCATTTGGTTAATATTATTGCTTAAAGCAAGTTTAGTAGGTCCCATCATATTGTTAGAAAGATTGATTAAAGAAATTGCAATTCATCCAGGTATATATCATTTCAGTGCCCAATGTTTTGTGACGAGTTTGTGTTAATAGAGACAAGAGATACTCCAAAAACTGTTAATCAAGTTATCCTAGGTACAAAGGTTTTTATAGTGTGCGTGCATATTAATTTCTGGAAAATAAATGCAACACCTGAGGAATCAAAATACTCACTACATCCCTTGATAAATTTCTTGAGGATATAGTTTTGGAAATGGGATAACACATTCTGTGGATGGATTCCACCATATCAGGGATTCTACCATCTTGGTCTGCAAATGCAACATGGCGTCTGAAAACGAATCTAAGGGTGTATTCACACTACGTATACGGCAGCTTATTCTGAACATAAAACACGTTCAGAATAAGCGGCGTATAAAGCAGTTCCATTAATTTCTATGGGAGCCGGCATACGAGCGCTCCCCATAGTAATGAATGGGCTTCTTTTTTTCACTACGAGCTGTCCCATTGAAGTGAATGGGAAGTGCCCGCGTGTACGGCTCGGCATGAGCAGAGCTTGCCGTATACGCCGGCACTTCCCATTCACTTCAATGGGACTGCTCGTAGTGAAAAAAGCAGCCCATTCATTTCTATGGGGAGCGCTCGTATGCCGGCTCCCATAGAAATGAATAGAACTGCTTTATATGCCGCTGATTCTGAACGTGTTTTACCTTCAGAATAAGCTGCCATTTACATAGTGTGAATGCACCCTAAGAAGACTCCCATTGACTTCAATGGGTTCCATTTTACGCGCGAAAAATGGAACCCATTGAAGTCAATGGGAGTCTTTTTTTCAGCGCTGATTTTTTACTTGAGTTATTGTGGCAAAATCAGCTCCACATTAACTTCCAGCAGCCCAAAAACAGATGTCCAGCTAAGAGGATTTTAATGTTTTATGAATAATTATTTTTAACTAACCCAGTCAGGCATGCAGAAGCGGGTGTAATGACCCAAGGGTTAACCTCAGGGGCCAGCAGAGCCACAACTCTACAAGGTGAAGATACAACATTCATCTTTTCTGAATGAAGATGAGTTGTTTATTCCCCACTTCAAGGGAGAGGAAGGGGCATTCTGGCAGGGGATGTATCTAAGCAAGAGCTTCATCCTACAAGAGACTTCCATGACCACATGTCACATCTGGAAGTCAGAACTGAATGTCGGCCATTTTTCTCCTCCAAGCTATGTGGGAACAAAGACCCTTAAGTATTATTCTGTTTTTATTCTCCCTTTGTTTTTAAGTCTGTTTGCTTCTTTGTCATTTGGTTACATTTCTTTTACATAGCTCTGAACTTTTTGATGATTATATTGGTAAATTTAGGGTTACTTTGTATTTGCTCTATGAACCCATTGCCTTTTTGAAGTGTATTTGCATCTGACGATTGGAGAGAAGCATGTATATGTGAGTGAGGTTTTCGCAGAGTTCATGGTGGTGGCAGCGTGTATTTTGGGTATGTGGATTGGATTACTGATTTTTAACATTATATAATGTTATGTTATGTTATTCTATGGGTCAGTACAATTTTGATGGTAGCTATTTTTTTTACCATTTTTTAAAAGTATAATTCCAATTTTCTGTAGAGCTGATTGTTTATTTGTTTTTTGAGAGATGATGTAAGGGAATTGCAATAGGAGCAATTCCCCAGTAGCTGCTGGTGAACCCTGGGGGGAAGGGGCACAATAGACAGTGAGCCCTAGGTTGAATTCCACCCACTTTCCCTTCCTGTTTGCCGTTCCTATCCTAAGCAATAGTTGACAACTGGTCGACGCACCCTTCCTATATGTGTGACAATGCAGACAAGACAAACAACAACAAAGGGTTCCGGTAACAATTGAGCAACACAGTATAAAATCAAATTCCAAAAGTATAGTCAAAAGGGAAGCCAAGGGTCAGAGATCAGAAATACAATAGTAGAAGAAAGGGGAGCTTAACAGATACAAAGTCTAAGGACAGAGTCACAATAGTCAGCAAGCCTGTATGGTCTGATGGCCTGTATATAGAAAGCAAAAAACCCGCCCTAGGGGCTTGATTGGAAGACAGGCTGTCAATCGGCTGTCAATCACACAGGCAAGACTAGATTTAACCATTTGATGAACAAAGGGAAACAATGTGCAGGAGATGGGTGTGGTAGAAATTCAGTTGCAGAGATAGAGCAGTGTTCACACAGTGCAATGAAAAACACTAAGCAAAGAATCAAACTGTGCACACATCCTGTGCCGCAGCGTGCGAGTGGAGGGTGGTGCAGAGACCTGAACAGGTAGAGACATTACAGATGAGTTGTATGTTTTTGGTACCATTGTCAGGTATATATAACGTTTCGATTTTGTTTTGCTTTATTGCAATTCTATTTTTATCTACTATGCAGATTAAATAATGCTTTAGTTTTATTGTAAGTGTTATAGATGCAGCAATACCAAATATGTGTGTGGGGGGTTATTGATTTTAATTTTTTTATCCTAAAACATTTTTTTAAAGTAGAAAGAATTATTTATTTATTTTTTTTTGGGGGGAGGGTTTATTTTTGGTCTGTAAACTTTTAAAACTTTTTTCATAGGAGGAGCATCATTTTTCCACAGTGCTGTGCAATCCCATAGGTGCCAAAGTCATGACTGACTGCAGCATCCATAGGAATGAGATTAGCGATTATCTTTGACCACAGGTGATACCGCAGGGTGTCAGCAGTAAGTTATAGGATATACCCTCTGTGTATGGTGCCTGGTCAACTCCTGTTGTACAAGTTCTGAGCTTTGTGCATAGTCCTTATTAGAAGCTCTGTACATGCATGGTCCATCTCAGGAACACTATTCGAAACAGCCGTTTCGAATAGCACGCTCCCATAGAAATGAATAGACGTAGCTGACTCGCGGGGGGTTAAGTGGCTGGCCGCTGGCAAAGTCTGCGTGCCGGCCGCTTCCATTCATTTCTATGGGAGAGTGCTATTCGAAACGGCTGTTTTGAATAGTGTTCGCTCATCTCTAGTTAACACGTTTAAAGTGAATTCATTTTAGTACAGAACAATTTTTAGAACAGTCTTTAAAAACAAAAAAGAGCAAAGGTCCCAGAAAAGTTGCTGTATACTGTGGCTGCACACTCTCCACTTTGTCTTTATAAACATAGTAACAGACTCCCGGTAGTTACTTCATTTCTTTCTATTACAAATCTCGCATTATTACCTTACCTCCTCTCTTTTACACTGATTGAATAGCTTTGGTGTAAGTGCGGTGGAGATCTGTTGCTTAGTAACAAGGTGTTTAAGACCGACCCAGTTTTACAAGTCAACCACTTCTATATCAAAGCTGCCACAGAATTGTTTCTGAGAGTTGTGAGAGGGGTTAAATGTTCCTGATGCAGTGAAAAAGCTTCAGTAATGGATATTATTATCATGTCATCTTAGGAATTGATTTCAAGGTTCTCCTTCAACCTTTGTTTCCAAAATTATATCTTATTTTACATTTAATGTTCATGAATGTCAATGTCAATTTCTAAATGAGTGCTATACCTCTACACAATGTGCGCTTGTACTTAAAAATAACAATTGGCTTACTCATTGATGTACTGTAACTCACCAGTGGGTGTCTAATGGGTAAATTACATTAATCCCTGGAAATGTTGATTTTTGTCCTTTCCTGCATAAAAAAGTAACATTTCTTATTACTAGTGATGAGTGAACCGTTCAGGAATAAAACAGACTCAACCCAAATTTTACAAAAGTCAAAAAATATACGTCTGAAAGTTGTTTCATACAAGCTCATTCCTCGATTCCTCAGTCCTTATGAAGTAATTAAGCAAATAAATCCAGTATCCTACAAGTTCCGCCTGCCGCCTATGCTCCAGATTCCCAGTTTCATCCATTTATCGCTGCTTAATTCATTGATTGTCAACAAATTCTTCAGATCTATCTCTACTACCTCTACTCCTGTTCCTATTGGCCTTGGGGATGATTATGAAGTAAAAGACATCTTGGACTGTAAGAAGATTGGAAGAAAAACTTTCTATTCCATGGATTTAGGGGGTGTAAAGTGGGTTACTGTAACTACTATGTACTACTACTCCCAGTAGGAGCTGTCTACTGGTTACATTGGTTTCTTACTGTGTACCTCATTCCACTGCGACCCATGAGTCCTGTCCAGCCTATCGAAAGTTGGCCACGCGTATTTAAACTGTACTTCCTTCTCTTGATGAGTTGGATGAGTGCAGTCAACATTTTTTGGATGTGAAAGAGGCAGAGGTGGAAATCAGGACAGGTGGTGATAGAGATACAGTCCTATGAAAAAGTTTGGGCACCCCTATTAATCTTAATAATTTTTAGTTCTAAATATTTTGGTGTTTGCAGCAGCCATTTCAGTTTGATATATCTAATAACTGATGGACACAGTAATATTTCAGGATTGAAATGAGGTTTATTGTACTAACAGAAAATGTGCAATATGCATTAAACCAAAATTTGACCGGTGCAAAAGTATGGGCACCTCAACAGAAAAGTGACATTAATATTTAGTAGATCCTCCTTTTGCAAAGATAACAGCCTCTAGTCGCTTCCTGTAGATTTAATCAGTTCCTGGATCCTGGATGAAGGTATTTTGGACCATTCCTCTTTACAAAACAATACAAGTTCAGTTAAGTTTGATGGTTGCCGAGCATGGACAGCCCGCTCTCAAATGATCTGAAAACAAAGATTGTTCAACATAGTTGTTCAGGGGAAGGATACAAAAAGTTGTCTCAGAGATTTAACCTGTCAGTTTCCACTGTGAGGAACATAGTAAGGAAATGGAAGAGCACAGGGACAGTTCTTGTTAAGCCCAGAAGTGGCAAGCAAATAAAAATATCAGAAAGGCAGAGAAGAAGAATGGTGAGAACAGTCAAGGACAATCCACAGACCACCTCCAAAGAGCTGCAGCATCATCTTGCTGCAGATGGTGTCACTGTGCATTGGTCAACAAAGTGCAGCGCACTTTGCACAAAGAGAAGTCTCTAAATCACTTGGGTAAGTTAAAGTGTCTCAAAAAGTTTAAGGCTGTGTCCTTTAGGGGTTAATACAGAAATGTGACGTGTTAAAACAATTTAAGAATACACTGCATTAACTATTAGATGAACTTCAGAGACAAAGAGAACTTCAGAGACAAAGACCAAGACCTTCTGACCACTGGACGGCTGTTACATACCAGGCGCCAGGGTGCTCACTTGCCTTACAAAGTCTGGCAGCGGATTTAGCTACTATAGAGCTGTCCATTACAGTCACTAAAGCTACCACTATCCGTTATATGGTAGGTGAACAGTGCGGCCTCCAGCATGTTACCAGGAGTAGTGATATCCCCAAACTGCTGATCTGATCTATCAATATTAGGAAGTGGATAAATCCTTTAAGCTTTTCCAGGTTTTAACAGTCTGGTTATGTACAGTATACACTTCTGTCCTCCCTGGCTCTGTTGTCTGTGCTGTGTCCAAGGCTGGCAGACATCACTGGGGAAATGGGATGTGGCATGGGCAGTGAGCCGTCACTGGACATAGATCCTAGCCAGATGGAAGTGTAGAATGCCGACGTTTGCTACTTGTTTCACCTCTCTCTGTGGCAGAGACATGCAGAGGAAAGTGAAGTGCACAAGCAGCAAGCACAGCACTGCCCTATTCATTAGTATTCACTTCGCCGTCACTGTTAGAGAGAGGAGTGATGATGAAGAACCACTGTGAATAAAGAGGGCCTGCAGAGATACATAGTATAACACAACATTAGTTACATTTCTGATGCCAGTCACCATGCCCCTTTTATTAATAGCTGTGACTGGGTCCCTGACAGTAGTACCACCAGTCCTGCCCCAATGGCGATCCTAGATATGTGTATAAAATATTCCCTCGGAAATTACACAATAATATGAAGAAATGAGAACTGGTGAGCTTGGCTCCACATTGTCTTCTCATACTTATAGTCACTTTATTAACCAAAGAGCTAACATAGTGTAAGGCTAATATAGTCCTTTAAAAAAAAAAGAAAAAAGTTGCATATAAATTGTAATTCACAAAAAATGTATTTGGACATACTGTAGGTCTGTGGTTACATAGTTCAGTTCAGACAAATATTCCAACAAATCTGTAGATCAAGTTTTACACCTGGATGATCATTATTTTGATAAATCTACGGCAGTATATATAACACAAGTCTAACGATTCCTGTTTTTATGTGGATAATAAACTATAAATGTCCCTCTATATCACTGTATTTTATTGCCCCATCCACCTATTACAATAGAACATAACACTAAAGCTATATCAAAGAAACGGATGCATTAGATGTCTTAACAAGCTTACAATCTTTGGAGTAATATCCACATTGAGAATACAGTGTCATAAGGACTGCAAATCCCCCAGTAAACTAGGCAAGGCAGCCACACAGTAGCAGCCATGCAATGTCAGTATATATTAAAATGGGACCAATATATAATGCTGCCTGAAAGTTATACAGTTGCCTAGGTAACTTTACTGACCAGTGTGCTGCTGTGGTTCTTTATGCCCAATGTCAGATACTGACATTGGAAGGACATTTTAAAAAGAAAACCCATTTCTGATATTATTTTATACTACAGTATATGGATGAAAAATGTAATAGCTGACCAGGTAGAAAAAATCATATATATAATGGAAATGCATAAGCTTTGTTTATGGTATATATATATATATATATATATATATATATATATATATATATATGATGGCTACGTGCCATTTATACCTAAAATGGATGCCATCCATACCTGGAAAGAGAATGTACTTACTTATACAATATGTAGAGCATTAGTGCAGTTGTGTGTACATAATATACACTCCTGCCTTTATCAGAGTGAACCATTTGAGCTATGAGCTGATAGGACCATAGTTAACTCACCCCCAGTCCAGTTGAAAAAAGTGATATCTACATCAAGTTCAACCATATGATGGGAAACAGCATGACTGAAAGGACCCAGTGTCTAACACAGTAATGGTCCAGCAGAAGACATCCAAATTTAAGGGCACTGTGGTCTATATTTTAGGGGTTGTTGCAGAGTGACCACCTAGAATCATTTTGGGCACAAGGCAGTCTAACACTGCTCCTGGGGTAGGCTATTCCACAGATTCACGGTCCTTGCAGTGTTGACAGTCAACGGCACCCAAAATCAGATCTTTGGGCAGCATTCCATTGCCATTACAGCTGGGAGGCTTGTCTGAAATTCAATTGTATGACAGGCTGCTTTATTCATGTTTGTGTATTATTTTGTTTGTATTATGTGTTTTTTGAACTTTTTATTATATTCATTTATATTTTAAAATTTTTGAACTTTTTTTTGTGGGAATACAAAGAGTGCCGGGGGTGATCTGGCCCCCAGAACCCCTGGATGTTGTGATCACTTTTGATTACTTCATCCAGGGGGTTAATCAGTGGGAGTCGGAGTATCTTCCCACTTTGGCGACTGGTCCCAACCCCTGGCTGTGTAACTCAGCCAAGTACCAGAGGTAATGTCGCAGGTACAGCTCCTGTGAATGCGGCATTACAGCACTGTACTATTATGGAGCTGAGCGTGGGGAAGGTGTTAAATGTATCCATATTGAAAACACATCCTCCATAGGCTGCACTGTACTGCATAGCTAAGCGTCATCTGCAAATATAGAGACCGTGCTATTAATCTAATCTTCTATATCATTAATAAATAAGTTAAATAATAGTGGACCCAGCATTGAACCTTGGGGTACTCCAGATATAACAGAAGACTGAAGTCTGAAAAGCAGTCATTGACCATAACTCTCTGGATTCAATCCTTCAACCAATGTTCAATTCATTTACAAACTATATTTTCCAAGCCAATGGACCTGATTATACCCATTAAACATCTAGGAGGGACAATGTGAAACACCCTTGCAAAGTCTAGGAACACTATATCCACAGCCATCCCCCTGCCCAGGCTACTACTCACCTCACCTCAGGTTTGCCTCACAACATCTGTCCTTAGTAATATTATTACTTATAATATTATGTACCTGTGACATCTTTGCTCGTTTGGACCTCTGCACCATCCTTCGTCGTAAGCGTCGGCGAAGAAGGTGTGTTTATTTTTGATCCTTTGTTGTTGTAGTACAGCTAAGGATTTATTGATGTGTGTCAGTCTAGCCAGTGCTCTAGTTCCTTTGGTCATTTTGGAGTTAGGCTAGGAGCTTTTGATTGGCATTCCTCCTACCAGGGGAAGACCTAGAAACCTTTTTGAAAATAGAGAACCCTGCAAAAATTAAGAATAGGGATACAGCAAAGATTGGGCTGGGTTATTCAAGAAGTCATGGGTTTAATCCACTTGGAACCTTGGTCACATTTAATCTGTTTAACTTAGTTTTGACCATGTGTGTGTGTACAGACCAAAAGTTTGGACACACCTTCACATTCAAACAGTTTTCTGTATTTTCATGACTATGAAAATTGTAAATTCACACTGAAGGCATCAAAACTATGAATTAACACATGTGGAATTATATACTTATCAGAAAAGTGTGAAACAACTGAAAATATGTCTTATATTCTAGGTTCTTCAAAGTAGCCACCTTTTGCTTTGATTACTGCTTTGCACACTCTTGGCATTCTCTTGATGAGCTTCAAGAGGTAGTCACCTGAAATGGTCTTCCAACAGTCTTGAAGGAGTTCACAGAGATGCTTAGTACTTGTTGGTCCTTTTGCCTTCACTCTGTGGTCTAGTCACTCCAAACCATCTTGATTGGGTTCAGGTCTGGTGACTGCATTCGCAGTAGCCGCAGTAGAAGCAGCATGCTACTGCGCATGCGCCCAGGCCATTTTTTTTAGCAATGTCAGTTCACGAGCGCCGGAGGAAGACGGGACCCGAGGACATCGCAGGAAGAGGAGGCGTGGATGAAGAAGACGGCGGACCCTGAATTACCCACCGTGCACGATGCGTAAGTAGATCACATTCTTTTTTAGGGTATTATTTTAAAACTGGGGGGTAGTTTAATATAACTTTAGCGGTGCCTGAATAGCCTTTTTAAAGGCTATTCACACATATGTGGGGCTCTATCAGCATGATTTTGCTGATAGAGCCCCTTTAACAGTTAGGCAGAGAGCATGAAGAGTCCTAGCTGGAGTCCATGGTTAAGCAGGTTAGGTATATGCTGTTCTGCTGTCATTCAATTTTATGGATATTGTGTGCAAGAGAAGACTGGTAGGATGTCTTTATATGGACTTTACTGGTAAGACTCTGCTTGTCAGCTTCAGGTCATTTTGAAATTCCACCCCACATTTAGGACATTGCAGATGACTTTGTGTATTTACAGGCTGAAAGTTCACAATTTAAGGCTTCATGGAAATGACAGTATGCATTTCAGTGTGCTATCATGTTCTTTTCCAGAATAGTACACCTGAGTTATTTATTTTAATGGACCCATACACTACTATGTTCTTCATGGGTCAGTGTAAGGGAGCAAAACTCAAAGCATGGCCCAATCTGCTCAATGTTTGTGGCCTAATCTGCTCAATGTTTGTGGCACGGACTAGCCCATAGAAGCCTATGGGACATAGAAAACAACAGACGTCACGTGGATGTAATCCATAGATGCAGAACAGTCACCTAGCTACCCACTTTTTTTGCGGACCCGCAAATACTGATGACACACTGATTGTTTTTGCAGACATTTGGCATTGATGCTGAAAGACATGTTAATGACACACGGGCAGCAAAAACTGAACACTGAGATGTTTTTTGCAGACATCAAATTATACATAGTTGTGTGCATGATTCCAAAGAAAACTGCCCGTGCAAAGGACAGACAGACTTCCATCAGGAGTACCATGGAGTAACATCTTAGAACTTAGCTTCAGCCTAGATTTCTAACCCGTTTTTCATCAGTAAATCATGAGTCAATTTATTTGCAACAAAGGTTTTCCTTTCTTTGTTGTACCTCAGATGACATACAGGTATATTATGATCTTTCCTTCATGCCTCATAATCTTAATGTATTTAAAGAGATCTAGCATCTAGTAAGGAGACCATAGTTTTTAACAATACCTACAGATCCTTTTTGACGGATAAGATTATTGTCAGATGCAGCCGAACAATCAGACCACTCCTCACCCCCACCCACAATGTCCAATGGCTACATGATTGTGCAGATAAGACCTCAGTCTTAACTACATAATCATGCAGGCACTGGGTGCCATGGGGACATCCATGGTCAGCTGTTGCACTGTCCAGCTGCGCCCCAGACATAGATAGACAGTCTGTAGATTCTCCATATTTTTTATAGTGGCCCTTGCAACACCTCCTACTTTGCAGCAAATCTGGAGCACATTGACACGTCTAAAGCAACACCCTTTTGCCAATCAATTTATCTCAAACAAACTACAAATGCAGAATACAACGTATACACTTATTCTTTGACCACAATTCTGACACATATTGCCCCAATATTCAAGACCCCCAAGATCTCAAATCAGGTCACCATTCACACTTAAAGCATGAATTCTAGCAACATATCTCTCTATATTATAAAAATGAATTCTTGTCTGTCTGTTTGTCTGTCCGTCTGTCCGTTCTCTAATGCGAACCAAATGACTGGACCGATCTTCACCAAATTTGGTACAGAGATACTTCAGATATCCGGGAAGGTTTAAGATGAGACTCCAACTCGCTCGGATGTACTGTTGCTGAGATACAGCATTCCAAACACAGTGCCCCCCCCCTTAGCCAATACAAACCTGCAAGACTTTCACTCATATTCCAACTGCAATACACACGGTCACTCCACATGCACAATACATCACTGATATCCAAACTGAGATACACGCATCAGAGGATTAGATACACAGATCAGCACACAGTATCACACGCCAGAGGATTAGATACACGGGACTGCAAACAGTCCCACACACCAGAGGATTAAATACGCACTTCTGCACACAGTTCCAGACACTGAAGGATTTGATACAGGCGTCTACACACAGTTCCACACTCCAGAGGATTAGATACGCGCGTCTGCACACATGTGTACACGCCATAGGATTAGATACATGTGTCTGCACAGAGTACCACATACCGTAGGATTAGATACACGCGTCTACACACAGTTCCACACTCCAGAGGATTAGATACGCGCGTCTGCACACAGTTGTACACGCCATAGGATTAGATACACGCGTCTGCACACAGTACCACATGCAGTAGGATTAGATACGCGTGTCTACAAATAGTTCCACACGCCGAAGGATTAGATACGTGCCTCTTCACACAATACCACACAGGGGAGGATTAGATACATGTGTGTGCACACAGTACCACACTTTGGAGGATTAGATACATGCCTTTGCACACAGTACCACAAGCCAGAGAATTAGATACGCGTCTCAGCACAAAGTATCACACGGGGGAGGATTAGATACGCGCGTCTGCACACAGTACCACACGGGGAGGATTAGATACACGCATCTACACACAGTACCATATGCCGTAGGATTAGATACGCACGTCTGCACACAGTACCACATGCCGGGGGATTGGATACACACGTCTACACACAGTTCCACACGCTGTGGGATTAGATACGCACCTCTTCACACAATACCACACAGGGGAGGATTAGATACACGTGTCTTCACACAGTTGTACACGCCATAGGATTAGATACACGCGTCTGCACACAGTACCACATGCCGTAGGATTAGATACATGCGTCTACACACAGTTCCACACGCCGTAGGATTAGATACGCGCCTCTTCACACAATACCACACAGGGGAGGATTAAATACGCGCGTCTGCACACAGTACCACACACCAGAGGATTAGATAAGCGCGTCTGCACACAGTACCAAATTCCGTAGGATTAGATACGCGCATCTGCACACAGTTCCACATGCCATAGGATTAGATACCCACATCTACACACAGTACCACACGCCATAGGATTAGATACCCACGTCTACACACAGTTCCACATGCCGTAGGATTAGATACGCGCCTCATCACACAATACCACACTTTGGAGGATTAGATACGCGCGTCTGCACACAGTACCACATGGCATAGGATTAGATACCCACGTCTACACACAGTTCCACATGCCGTAGGATTAGATACGCGCCTCTTCACACAATACCACACTTTGGAGGATTAGATACGTGCATCTGCACACAGTACCACACAACCGAGGGTTAGATTTGCGCATCTGCACACAATTACACACGCTGAAGGATTAGATACGTGTGTCTGCTCTAAGTACCACACGGGGGAGGATTAGATACGCATGTCTTCACATAGTACCACCGCCAGAGGATTAGATACTAGTTTCTACACACAGTATCACACGGGGAAGGATTAGATATGCGCATCTGCACACAGTTCCATACGCTGGAGGATTAGAAACGCACGTCTGCACACTGTACCACATGCCATAGTATTAGATACGTGCGTCTGCACACAGTTTCACATGCCAGAGGATTAGATACGCGTGTCTGCACACAGTACCATACGCTGGGGGATTGGATACATGCATCTGCACACAATACCACATGCCAGAGGATTGGATATGTGCATCTGCACACAGTTCCACACATCAGAGGATTAGATAAGCAGGTCTGCACACAGTACCACATGCCGTAGGATTAGATACGTGCATCTGCTTACAGATCCACATGCCAGAGGAACAAATAAACGCATCTTCACACAGTTGTACATGCCATAGGATTAGATACACACGTCTGCATACAGTACCACATGCTGTAGGAATAGATACGCGCGTCTACACACAGTTCCACACGCCATAGGATTAGATACGCGCCTTTTCACACAATACCACACAAGGGAGGATTAGATACGTGAATCTGAACACAGTACCAAACTTTGGAGGATTAGATACAGGCCTCTGCACACAGTACCACATGCCAGAGAATTTGATACGCGTCTCAGCACACAGTTCCACATGGGGGAGGATTAGATACGTGCATCTGCACACAGTACCACACGCCAGAGTATTAGATACGCGCATCTGCACACAGTACCACACGCCAGAGTCATTAGATACGCGCGTCTACACACAGTTCCACACGCCGTAGGATTAGATACGCGCCTCTTCACACAATACCACATAAGGGAGGATTAGATACGCGCCTCTTCACACAATACCACACGGGAAGGATTAGATATGTGCATCTGCACAAAGTACCACACCAACAAGGATTAGATACTTGCATCTAAACACAGTACTACATGGGGAAGGATTAGATACAGCTTTACTCCAGGTATCCATAACAACTGATCACAGGTTTTTCACTGACATCCAAAATGAGATACACATGGTCACATGACGCTTATGGACATACACACAAACCACATACAAAATACATCAGTGCAAAATTGGACAATTCTTATGGGGCCACTACACAAACATAAAATGTAATATACCCGTGCGAAGCCGGGTCCTCCCTCTAGTACTGTATATACAGCAGTGTATTTCTGAAAAAGCATCTTTAAATTTAGCAGGCATAACAAAATACTTAACTTCTGGGCAATATACAGTTGTTTTAAAATGCCGCATGGCCTGGCATTATGTTTAGTTTGTGTTGAGTTCAAGGGGGACAAAATCTAGCACTGTTTAAAAAAATGACATATAAAATACAAATGTTGTATTGTGATAAAGTTTTCATTATGCTTCCTAGATCTGGTACTTA
Organism: Leptodactylus fuscus; assembly: GCF_031893055.1. Taxonomy (NCBI): domain Eukaryota; kingdom Metazoa; phylum Chordata; class Amphibia; order Anura; family Leptodactylidae; genus Leptodactylus; species Leptodactylus fuscus. The sequence goes on along the minus strand of NC_134267.1, from coordinate 68,315,400 downwards.
AATATAACAAATGGATGTCCCAGAACTGCTTCTTTAAATAAAGGGGAAAAAAATCCTGCTGACTGTGGCAAAAACTTCCGCAGCAATACTGGCACATGCTAGCCTAGACTTTTGCTATCATTCATTTTAAGGGAATTTTTAGTAATTGTATTTTACTTAATGTGTTCTATAGATGCTTTGCTAATAAACTGTACAAAGTAATTAATCTGTACTATCACATTGAAATAACCAGATTGGGCCAGAGTCTTCCAAAATTATACATCATGTCTAAATAATGTTCCTGGACACAAGTAGAGCAAGTGTATTCCTGGGACAAATGTGCTGAATAAACACTTTGGCTCCCATCTGTATAGAGGAGACATTTACTGCCTCATAAACCTAAATGTAAATGATCCCATATTTTAAATAGCTGACACTGTGGTATCCTGAGTGTTGCAGATTGGGATATGCAGGTATCTCTGGCAAGTCAGGTTCTCTCTGGTTGGCTGGCTAACCTTCTAATATTGCAGGCCAGGTATGTGTAGTTATTGTTGGCGCACTCCTGAATTACAGAAATAACTCACATGGATTTGTCTATTTTAACTCAATAAGAAGAATTTGTCAATATAATTATTCTCAAAGGGAACACTGCCGAGGAAATATGTGAAATGCCTGTCTAGGTTTAGCAAATGTACAAAAATTCAAACAATAATCAACTAAAAATTCAAGAATTTTTTTTTTATAAAAGCAACACAATGGAATTTTACATGTACAATAAATTATCTAATTATCTTTAATAACTAAGATAGTAAAGTATGTCAAACTATAAAACAAAAAAAACTACATAAAATTACACAAAAGGATCTCAAACAATTCCCACTGTCTTAAACAAAACAATGTTTAAAACATTTAAACCATAAAAAATTATCTATAAAATTATCTCTAACCACTCAATGCATGACAGGAATCTATGAACCATTAACACTCAGGACCTGTGGTAAAAGTACCACTGTAGAAGCCAAAGTGGTCGTGACGGTACAGGGTCCATTTTTTATTTAATAGTCCATTACCTACTGGAGTTACTCAGGCCCTATTTACTTACTGATCCCAATTCCCTCTCACTGCCGCCTCCAGTTCCCCTTTTGCCCTCCAAAGAGCCCGTACATCCCATATTACATTGCTGGTTCTTCCTGTAGGGAAGAAGGGGAAGCAGAAATGGCTGTCAGCAGGAGAGGGGATCAGTATGTAAGGCCGTGGGCCTGTTGCAACAGTATTTGTTGGGTGACCCTCAAAAAATATTGCTATTATTGAACTCTGCAGAACTCAGAGTATAATGATAGGAGGCCCAGGAGAGGTAAGAGAACACAAAAACCAGCCTTTCCTGGGCTCTATTGTGAGACTAACCCGTCTTCAGCCTCTGTAGTGACATCACAAGCATCACGTGGGTCAGTTCAGTGTTGCCAGCGTAACCCATGTCTGTGATGTCATTGAAGAGGGTCGAAAGCAGCATGTTTGTCACCTCCCTTGGGCCTCCAATTATACATTGGGAGTATAATAATTGTCCATGGGTGGTGTACTCCAAAAATTTTGAGTAGTGCTGAACTCAAATTTTTTTGCAATATTTACAATGAACACCATTGGGGCCACAATGGGACACTATACTGTGTGGAGGGGCCACTATGGGACAGTATTCTTTGTGAAGGGGCCACCATGGGACATTATAATGTGTGCAGGGGCTACTTTGGCACATTACCGTGTGAGTAAATGGGACATTATTCTATGTGGGGGCCAGGAAAGGAGGCACTAAACCATGGGGGGGGGTCAAGTTAAAGGTTTGCTATGAAGCCCAGTCTTTGCTAGTTACGCTACTGCTCAGGACCTCTCAGTCACTTTTCAGTCATCTCTTTCCCCATCACTTCTTTCTCCTATGCTGGCAAAAAAGAATCCAAGAAGACCCTCAAAATTGTCCTGCATAAGATAGCACCCCCTACATTCTGAACCTGGCAACACAGACACCAGCAACTTTGTTCATACTGTATACTTCCTTCATTTCTAGCCTATGTTCAAAACCTATAGCTCTGCTCTTTACCATGCCAAACAAGCCTCTCATCTCTCTCTCCAATAATCCAAAATTGACCCCATATAGGGATCACAATGTACATTTTTCCCTATCAGTATGTCTTTGTAGGGTGGGAGTAAATCCACGCAAACACGGGAAGAACATACAAACTCCTTGCAGATGCTGTCCTTGGCAGGATTCAAACCCAGGACACAAGTGCTGCAAAGCTGCAGTGATAACCACTGAGCCACCATGTTGCCCCACACCATCCAGTCTCTGTCACTAGTGGTTACTACTTACCTTGCTGAAATTGTTAACTTTTCTCTTTCTTCTTGAACCTTTACCTCCTCTTTGAAACATAATGTCATAACTCGACTGCTGAAAGCCCTCCCTTGGCCTATTCTGTGCTTACCATCTCTAACCTCCCTGTCGACTCTAACCTTGTGGAACACTTGGTCTACTCTCGCCTAATCTGCTAACTCTCTATTGAAACCCTTATGGGGGACAACCCTTACAAAAGTTTTCTATGATTTCCTGGCAGCTAATTTTAAAGGCAATTATTCTAGTAGCAGCAGAGCTATTTAATGCAACTTATGCACTGATTAGCCATAACATTAAAAACAACCAGCGATAAAGATTAAGAAGATAACATGATTTATGACCAAGCCACTTTATTTCACTGCTTCATGGTCCAGTTGTGATGTTCACAAGCCCATTGTGCTTTCAGAACTTGGGTCAGCATTGGTAATGACTGAGCTTCAACTTTGCAGCCCCATATGCAACAAGCAGTAGTGCTTTGTGTGCTTTGGCACTTTCTTTCATAACCAGTATGAAACCCCTTGGTTTCCAGGCACATTAATGAGTCGTAGGAAACCTTGATCATGTCACTGGTTCCTTCTTTGAACCACTTTTGCTAGAAACTGTGTACTGAAAAGACCTCATAAGTTCTTATGTTTTATAGAAAATCTGACTGAATCATGTAGTCATCACAATGTGGCTTATATCAAAGTGTGTAGTATCTAGCCTTTTTGGCAACCTTTTACCACATAGGCTGTGCATGCTGCAAGAGATTTTTCTTTAGTTAAATAAAATAAATTTAAAAAAAGTAAATAAAAAATATATCAAAGTGCATGTATACTAATAATACTAAAAATACAACAAGATTGTGGTATTAGTGATCATGTGTGAAGAGGGATATGACATGGGGACAGTGGCAGTGACAGTTCCTCTTTGTATATTCCTTTGTTTGTTTGCCCTACTGTGTGGTTTCTGCGTTTTGCTGAAAGTTGCTTGAGGAATTCAACTATAACAATAACTATTCATAAAAATCTGGACTTTATTCATGTGCAAATTACTTGAAAGTGGTATTATAACATAGATTTCCAGGCTGACCTTTTATTAATACTGATCCCTATATCTTTATATTTAAAGATTATAATTCCCATTTCTCTTCTAATCCTCTCTGCCAATAATTCTAGCATTATAGAAAGAGAAAAGAGTGGGCAACTCTGTCTAGTTCCTTGGATCAAAGATAATTGATCTAATAACATTCCATTTGTATTGTTGCATTATTATACATCTTTGCTGTTTATATTTTTCCCTCAAACCCATTTTTTTCATATTTCATTAATTTCTCTAAAAAGCTTTTATGTCATCTAAGACCAAAATAGACTTTTCACTCACAACAATATTGTTAAATGCCCATCTAATATAATTTTCTAGTTAATAGTAGGTAAAGTGTAGAGTCTCTATTTTTGCACATCAACCGATCATTGTTGATTTCAGGGCAGATACGAATGACTAATTTGAATTTCTTTGTCACGTCTGTAAGAATCAGTAAGTAGGTTTGTTTGTACAGTAATATTTACTATAATAAATGATTTACTTATACTTTACCTATAGAAATACACTCAGAAATACACTCTATACATTGTTAATGTGGTAAATGACTATTCTAGCTGCAAACGTCTGGTTTTTAATACAATATCCACATAGGTGTATAGAGGCCCATTTCCAGCAACCATCACTCCAGTGTTCTAATGGTACATTGTGTTTGTTAACTGTATAAGCAGGCTAAGGGTAAGTTCACATGGAGATTTTTGGTCAGGATTTTAAGGTCGTATCCACCTCAAAATCCTGACCCAAAAGATGGCTCCCATTGAAATCAATGGGAGCTGCTCAGGTATTTTTTCTGGGAACTGTTTCTTCTGGCTCCCGGAAAAAAGAAGTGAGATGCTCATTCTTCAGGCTGTTCGCCTCGCAATTCGGCCTGAAGACACTCCCTCCTCCAGACTAGGCCCATTCATTCAAGCAGACTGTGTGGCTGGATGCCGATGCAGTGCACCGGCTTTCAGTCGCGTTTACCCAATTTTTGGCCCGGAACCTGATGCGGCCTCCGCCTCAGGTTCCGCACCAAAAATCTCTGTATGAACTTACCCTAATGGATGTTTAGAAAACCCTTGAAAACCCTTGTGCAAGAATGTTACCACAGCTGAAAACAGTTTTGCTGTTTAGAGAAGCTATGGCGGCCGCCCGGGAGCCAGGCAGCTGCCTTAGGTGCCAGGTGTCTACTGTTTTATACAGTAGACACCCAGAGCTAATAGCTGCGGTTGGTGCCCGCACTAAATGTGGGCATTAACCCCTACGGCGCCGCGGTCAAAGCTGACCGAGGCGCCATTTTCCCAGCTGCATATAGGCGCCGCCATTTTGCCAGTGTTTGCCGGTGCCTGGAGCAAGCTCCAGGGCTGACGTCACATTGGCATGACAGTTGGGAACCTTGTAAAGGCTCCCAGGCCTGTCTGCAGTGGTTTTCTTTTGCTCTATGCTATCTATGCAGTCTTCAAAAGAAATGACGATTTTTTTTGCAATGTATTGCAATGCATTAGCATTGTAATGCATTGCATTAGTGATCAGACCCCCTGGGGTTTAAGACCCCTAGGGAGTCTAATAAATGCATAAAAAAGTAGTTTTTTTAAAAAAAAAGTAAAAAAAAAAAAACATTAAAAAAATAATAAAAATTCAAATCACCCCCCTTTCCCTAGAACACATATAAAAGTACTTAAATACTGTGAAACACATGCATGTTAGGTATCCTTGTGTCCGAAAACACCCACTCAATCTATAAAAATATTTTTCCTGTATGGTAAACGCCTTAGGAGGAAAAAACGTCAAAAGTGCCAAATCGCCAATTTTTCACTGTTTTGCCTCTGATAAAAATTTGAAAAGAAAGATATAAAAGCAAAAGTAATTCCCCAAAATAGTATAACTAAAAAGTACACCTGGCCCCACAAAAAAGGCACACTATGCATCCCCATACATGGAAGTATAAAAAGCTACGGGTGTCAGAAGATGGCAACTTTTAGAAAAAAAAATTGGGGGCACCGTTTTGGATTTTTATTAAGGGGTTAAAATGTAAATAAAAACATATAAATGTGGTATCCCCAGAATTGTACTGAAACATAGAATACAGGTGACATGTCATTTTCGCTGCCCAGTGAACGCCATAAAAACAAAGCCCATAAGAAAGTCGCACAAATTCATTTTTTCTTCAAATCCACCCCATTCTGAATTTTTTCCCAGCTTCCCAGTACATTGTACAGAATAATTAATGGTGGCATCATGAAGAACAATTTGTCCCGCAAAATTAAGACCTCATATGGCTCTGAGAGTGGAAAAATAAAAAAAGTTATAAGGTTTGGAAGAAGGGGAGTCAAAAACAAAGATGCCGTCAGCAAGAAGGGGTTAAGCTAGTTGAGAATCTGGAGCATTACATTTGGTGGTTCGATTAAACTCTCCAAATGGCCAGAAAAAGAGCTCTTTCATCTGACACTCGACAGTCTATTCTTGTTCTTAGAAATGAGGGCTATTCCATGAAACAAATTGCCAAAAAAATTAAGACTTCCTACAACTACTCCTCCCTTCAGAGGACAGCACAAACAGGCTCTAACCAGAGTAGAAAGAGAAGTGGGAGGCCCCGCTGCACAACTGAGCAACATGACAAGTACATTACAGTCTCTAGTTTGAGAAATTGACGCCTCACAGGTCCTCAACTAGCAGCTTCATTAAATAGTACCCGCAAAACACCAGTGTCAACGTCTACAGTGAAGAGGTGACTCCGGGATGCTGGACCTCAGGGCAGAGTGGCAAAGTAAAAGGAAAAGATTAATATGGACAAAAGAACACGGACAATGGACAGAGGAAGATTAGAAAAACGTGTTATGGACAGACAAATTGAAGTTGAGGTGTTTGGATCACACAAAAGAACATTTGTGAGGCACAGAACAACTGAAAAGATGCTGGAAGAGTGTCTGACGCAATCTGTCAAGAATGGTGGAGGTAATGTGATGGTCTGGGGTTGCTTTGGTGCTGGTAAAGTGGGAGATTTTTACAAGGTAAAAGGGATTTTGAAAAGGAAGGCTATTACTTCATTTTGCAACGCCATGCCATACCCTGTGGACAGCGCTTGATTGGAGCCAATTTCATCCTACAACAGGACAATGACCCAAAGCACACCTCCAAATTATACAAGAACTATTTAGCAAATTAACAGCTAGAATGCTAAAGGTCTGCAAAGCTGTAATTCCTGCAAATGGAGCATTCTTTGACGAAGCAAAGTTTGAAGGAGAAAATTATTATTTCAAATAAAAATCATTATTTCTAACCTTGTCAATGTCTTGACTATATTTTCTATTCACTTTGCAACTCATTTGATAAATAAAAGTGTGATTTTTCATGGAAAACACAAAATTTGTCTGGGTGACCCCAAACTTTTGTGGGTTATAATGTGTGTGTGTGTGTATATGTATATAATTATCAATATTCAAGTTGGCTTAGCTGCAATCTATGAATAAAGGACCAATAGGACCCACTTTAGCACAAAGGTGGACCCAGAAAAACTGCGCTTAACCCGTGGAAAAAAATTAACGAAAAAAACTTTATTGGAGACAGATTTTAAACATACACATTGCTAGCCAGAAGAAATGTGTTTAGCACACAAAACCATCCTTGCTGTTATGCTCCACACTACCATCCTCCTATTATGCGCAATATTTTAAAGGTGATGAAATAAAGATATCCTGGTTTAAAGACGCTGATGGTGAGCGCCCTGATACTTTTTTCTTTTGTTTTTTGACATATGGACTGATACTTTTGCATTTAGTGAGCACCACCGTCTCAAGCTGGGCAGCAGTCTATTTTTTTCCCTCCATGCTGGTAATATTATAAAGGGTATTTGACATGCTGGACATGTGAAACAGTGGTGTCACCTGTTTTTTTCTTCTATAAAAAATTGCTATTCTTTCCATATTTTCTGTACATGTTGATTATTTTTTGTATAAATAAACAGAAGAAATATCCACCACAATTTACCACTAACATAAACTACATTGAATCACTAAATACAATCTCAAAATGATGTGGTAAGTAAAAGCATTTCTAAGCTATTACCATATTAAGGGACTCAAATTTTGGATAATTGTACTCAGTGGCATAACTAGGAATGGCGGGGCCCCGTGGACCCCTTTTGACATGCCCCCCTCTCAAGAGAGGTACATGGGCGTGCAGGCTGTATGTGAACAAGAGGGTAACATGGTGTGCAGAGTGTGTATAAGCAAGAGGGGAAATGGGGGTACAAGCAAAGGGGTGGGGATGGGGGTACAAGCTGTGTGTGAGCAAGTCGGTGATGTGGAGGGGGGAACCCCACATTCCACCACATTCTTGCTCAAGCACAGCCTGCATCCCCATTCCCTCCTCTTACTCAGATAGGGCAGAATGGGTCGTGCAGACTGTGAGCAAGAGGGGTACATAGGTGTGCAGGCTGTGTGTGAGAAAGGAAGGAATGGGGGTGCAGACTTTCTCACACACAGCCTGCACTCCCATGTATCCCTCTTGCTCGCAGTCTGCACACCCCATTCCCTCCTCTTGTTCACAGCCTGCACACCCATGTACCCCTCTTCCTCACAGATAGCCTACAACCCATTCCCCTTCATTGTACACTGACCTGTTGCAAGCGCTGTGCAGTAAAAGCACACGGAGCCCCCTAGACTATAAAGGGGCCCGTGTGCTTGCCGCTAAATCACTGCACAGAAGATGTGGAGAGGAAAGTAGTTCACAATCTACTTGCCTGCCTGCATGATTTATGTGGGCAGCATGCGGCAAGCACACGGACCCCATTATAATCTAGGGGGTCCATGTGCTTTTACTGCACACCACTTGCAATTGCGTTTGGTTTTCCATTTGAGGGGAGGGGGGTCCCCATATGGTAAGAGTGAGGAAAAAAATGTTCCACTTTCTTTCCAGGTTCTATATATGAAGATTAACTTGTCTTCTTTGCTGGAAAATTAACCATATGTAACATATGAAGAGTGTCCTGATCAATGACCAGCCATGAGATACATGGATGGCCCTAGTCTGTTAGCACGAGTCACTCTAAGAAAGAAACTCATACAAAGTTCATAGAAGGCGTTGTTAAGCAGCGGTGTATTACTTTATATAGGTTGTTATACTAAGACATTAAGGCCAGCATCCTACTTTGCGAAAACGCTGTCTTTTACATTACCTGCAAATTGGATTCTGGCCAATTGCAGAAAAAAATCTGTAGCAGAAATGCTGTGATATTAAAAACGCTTCCGTTTTTGTAAATCGCAGCATGTCAATTATACCTTTTGGAAATGCTGGTGTTTTCCTTATAGGTATAATAGAAGCAGAAAGTCCGCAGAGTAAGACTATAGACTTTGTGTGAAATGCTGCAGAACCGAATTGGTGATGGTTTGTAGTTGAACAGATATATGAGGACACAGATATGAGACCGATGAATGGGATTCACTAGAATCTCATCCACCTTGCAGTGACTGTAAAAACACCGCAGTTCTTTTCCGCGGCATTTCCACCCAAACTACAGCATTTATGCCATGTGGGGCCCCGGCCTTTAGGGTTTTTTAAGACTTTATAAGTAAATATTGAGAAGTGCCTAAGATAGATACAAAAGGTAAGTTTTAGGCTATACCAAATGTAATAACCCTAATAAGATATCCATTGATGCTTCAAATTCTTAATAGACAAATGTGGCAATTAAACAAGGAAATTGAATTAATTCTCACACATGGTGTAACATCTAATCTTATATATCAAGTTCGAAAATTTGATTATTTTAAATATACTCCAAACTATATTTTTTTTCTTACTCAATTAAGATACAAGTATCTGGAACAGCAGCTGCCACTATATATCGCTGTGCCAATATTACAATGCTATCCAGGTGACACAAGCTTTGTAGATAAATGAGGAACCCTGCTGCAAACCATATCCACTGAACAAGGAAAATACATAAATGTAATGCTATCTATAAACTAATATCTGTACCTATCTAAAAGCAAATATAACACTTTCTCATGATAAAATTTACATTGTGTATACATATGGGTTATGGCAATTCTGGTAGCCATCCCTTCTGTTTATATATATATATATATATATTTTTTATTTTATTTTATTTTATTTTTTCTACGAATGCAACTATAGAAGTTGGAAAAATATATATTGATTATAATTTTTAAACATATTGGCTTAACCCTTTCTCGCCACAGTCATATTTCATTTTTTGTTTTTTACTCCCCACCTTCCAAACACGGTAACTTTTCTAAATTTTTGTTTACAGAGACCAGGAACATACCTATAGAGGTTTCAACTGCTTTTGCGCAGCTTTCATAGGGCAATCACTATGCACTCAAAATGACATGTTTCCTGTATTCTATGGGTTGGTACAATTACAGAGACACCAAATTTATGTAGTTATTTTTACATTTTAACCACTTAAAAAATCCAAAACTTTGCAAAAAAAAAAAAAAAATTATAGCTGTCGCCACATTCTAACACTCATACTTTTATTATATTTCCATGTACTATGCTGCACAAGTCGCCTTCCATGTGGGGAATGTCTGATGCTTTAATCACTTTTGTAAAATATTTTTATGGGAGGCGAAATGAGAAACAAAACACAACAGTTTAGCTCTTTTGATTTGTTTTCCTGCTACAGTTTTCACGATATGAGAAAAATATTTTTATATATTATATTTTTTTTTTTTTTTACTCGGCTTTAACTGAGGCATCCGAAGAGTTAATGCACCTAGAGTGAGCATTGCTGCTTGGTCTCCGCTGTATAATACAGTACAGATAATGTGTAATGTACAGTAGAGATCTGGTGGCCACTCTGCTCATGGTCGCTGCTGTCCACCTGCTATGTACCAAGCATCTGCTCTCTTCCACATGTAAACTCCTTTTCTCAGTCTTTCCAGATGTTGGTGTTTGTCTCCGCTCTGTTTCCCCAGCCTCTGGGCTGAGCCCTTTGTCTTAGATCATCTGCACGCCAACTGAACACTGCATCTGCAAAGTTGGGACCAGATAATTTTTTTAATTAATCCACTCCTTCTGGATTCCCATCCCTACTGGGATCTGTAAGACTATCGATGCCTAGTGACCCTGCATGATGCGGCCCTTGGTACACTAGGATCAGGATCCTGGGGTCTCATGCAAGCAGTTACATGACAGTAGGGACCAATATCATCCGTGCTGTTGCCTCTTTTCTATACACATTACTCTTTCAGAACTGAGTAAGTGAAAATAATGAAGACAGAAGTGGTAGTCTGTAACCTCGGGGAACCCAACAGAACATTTGTCTGACCGATTCAGCTTGCCTCTTACACGCATTCTTTTTTTTTTTTTTGATTGTAAACATGTAATGTATTTCATAGTTTCTTTCCTTTTTTTTGTGCATCAGTTTTTGAGTGATCTTTTTTTTTTTTAATTTACCCAGCCCTGTCCCAACCCAAAGAAGTTTCCATTAAGTTCAGAGTAAATGGAGAAGTGGCTTTATTGACTTCAATACAAGTTACAAACACACTCAAGCTATACTTGCTCTTTTTTTTTTTTTTTGTAACTCCCGAAAAACAGAAAAGAGAATGTCACACCTCTGCACCTCTGACCGATGTGATCTGATATACATACAGTCTCTTGAACAAACCTCTATCTTATGAATGAGGCCAAACTTTGATAATCATGTTTATTTAAATTGACTATGATTGAACAACTGGTTCTTATTGTTTCTTATATCACTTCTTTTTCAGTAAGTTAACTCCAATGTGTCTTATCTACAGATGCTTAATACAAAATACACTTTAGATCTATTTACTCATATAAATAAATTTGCAAACTAGTTGCAAGCAGTTTGATTGCATTACAATCAGCATGAAAATTATATCAATAATTATAGAATTCTTAAGTGCATGCTTAATGCGGCTAATTATAATGATATTGTTGTATTAATTTGGGTGTACATGAGCTGGAAATAGTCTAAAATATGTTTCTATTTGCAATCTATCAAAACAATTGTTTAGAGATATTAGACAAACTGTAAAATCTTGTATTGAGATTTGTTATCCACAGAAAATTGTAGAATTTCTGCAGGAACTTTATATGAGGAACCACCACAAATATCTGCCTAAATAGGCTACTTCTGTTTCCTCCATATTGACATCACCACATTGGGCAGTGACTGGCCATGTGGCTTAGTTATAGGCATGTAAACTGAGGTATATAAAAGGGAAAAATCATTCTAAGGCTAAGGCCCCATGTAGCGAGCCACAGGCAAAAAGTGCTGCGAAAAAGGCCACAGCAGAAAACTTTTTCAGCAGCGTTTTTCACAGAAATTCTGCAGACTTTCTTCTTGTACTATACCTATATGTAAAACACAAGCGCTTCCATAAATATAAATGACATGCTGCGATTTACAAAAACAATTGCAGATTTTTTTTATTCTGGTTAAGCTCATCCACTTTGCAGGCAATGTTAAACACACTGTTTTTGCAAAGTGGGACCCTCACCTAAGTCAGCATTTGCCAACTTTTTTTGTTAGGGTTGTGTCAAATGCCTAGCAGAAATAGATGACAACAAATAGATGCGCTAAAATGGTGACATTAATATAATACTACATTTCATTTAGAAAGCACCAACATATTCCGCAGCACTGTACAATTTGTAGGGTTCAAGTACAGACAAAAGATACATTACAACGAAATAGTCACTTCATACAATGGGACTGAGGGCCCTGCTCGCAAGAGCTTACAATCTATGAGGTAGAGGGGGTGACACAAGAGGTAGCAGGGGCGGCATTGGAGGCAGTATTACTTATACAGCGGTCAGACACTTTTTTAACAGAGGTTACTGTCATTACACAAACATAACACTTTATGAGACATCATCAGTCATGTCCTTTAACGTGCAGATGTCACCTGGACATATAAAGTTAGCCTGAAATGGCATCATATCCTGTGGGGTAATGTGGGAGTGGGGACAGAGGAGGGTTCATTTTAGGGATTCTAATTATGGTACGGAAGGGTTTACATTAGGAATTGTGATAGGTCTGAAAAGATGTGTCTTTACTTTGCACTTGAAGCTGTAGAAATTGGGAGTTAATCTGATTGTCCGGGGTAGAGCATTCCAGAGAAGTGGTGCAACTCGGGAGAAGTCTTGTATACGAGCGTGGGAGGTTCTGATAATAGAGGATCTTAGGTCATTGAGTGAGCGGAGAGCACGGGTTGGATGATAGACAGAGAAGAGGGAGGAAATGTATGGAGGTGCGGCATTATGGAGAGCCTTGTGGATGAGAGTGATAACTTTATATTTTATTCTATAATGAATAGGCAGCCAATGTAGCGACTGGCACAGACCCGAGGCATCGCTGTAGCGTCTAGACTGATAGGTGAGCCTGGACGCTGCATTCAGAATAGATTGTAGAGGAGAGAGTTTAGTAAGGAGAAGACCGATTAGTAAGGAGTTATAGTAGTCAAGGCGAGAGTGAATCAGAGAGACAATAAGTATCTTTAATGTATCACTGGTAAGGAAAGGGCATATTCTGGAGATGTTTTTCAGGTGGAGATGACACAAGTGTATGAGTGATTCAATATGAGGGGTGAAGGAAAGGTCTATCTAGGAGTTATAATAAGGCCAGAGACTGCAACGGATACATCAGGGATAGATCTATTAAATAGTGGAAACAGTAGTAGTTCAGTCTTTGAGAGATTCAATTTCAGATAGAGCAAAGAAGTGATATTTGAGGCAGCAGAGAGACAGTAACTGGGGCAGAGCCTAACCGTCAAAGCGCATGGACGTCTGAGCCTGCAGCTCCAGCGTACATCTAGCCAGAAATCGGCCTTCTCAAGCTCCAGAGCTGTCCGAAATGGGCAAAAATAACCAAGACAGGAGTGGGGATCCTCCCGGCACCCCAGTGAGAAGAAATACTGCCCCGGAGATGCATAAATTCTTCTAGAAGAAATCATCGCAATCCCCAGGCATGGCGCGCAAGATGGCGCCCGGGGAGAACATAGAAGACTCAGACACAGAGAGCACTGCCAGAACGGACTTAATTTAGTCTGCCATCACTAAATCCTTTCTGAGAAAGGCTCTGGCTCAGGCCATAGCTCCAGTACTAGCAGAAATAGCAGAATTAAGGGCAGAGAGACAGTAACTGGTGTTGTGTATTAGTGCAGGAGTGATGTCACAGGAGGATGTGTATAATTGGGTGTCATCAGCATAAAGATGGTACCGGAAGCCAAATATGGTGATGGTTTGTTCAATCCCCCATTGAGAGAAGAGAGAGAAGAGCAGGGGGCCTAGGGCCAAGCCCTGAGGAACCCCAACAGCAAGGGGAAGCGGGGAAGAAACAGAGCCTGCAAATAGGTATTGCCTTTACCATGAGAGATTATTTATCATGATTAAGAGGGCTTTGTTATTTTTCAACATTACATCTTTCTGCTGTATCTGGTGCTACACAGCTATTACTATTAGAGATGTGCTGGGTTCAGTTACACAAAGCAGCAGCTTTTTGCACAAGTCACAGTCAGAAGGTCGCTGGGACCCACAAAGCCAACAGCAGCTCACCTGCTCCTTTCTATACAGAGTGCTCTTTGATCACTGTACGAGATGTGAGAACGGAGAAGGCAAAAGGGGTGAAAACTAGAGTTCCTGGCCGTCTATTACAGAGATACTGGCATTTGACTTTCTGCTTTGTTCAAGCAGACGAATAAAACCTGTGCCAAAATTTTCAATGGCATGGAGTTTGTGGACCTGGAACTTTCACTACAGATATATATTATACCTCTCTGACCTCTTGTATCCCCCTATCTCCTCATAGAATGTAAGCTCTTGTGAGCAGGTCCATCACTCCTGCTGTTTGATATATTTATTTCTTTCTCACATTGTAATATCTCATATTGTCTGTTCATATGTACTCTGATTTCTAAAGTGCTACAGAATATGTTGACGCTATTTAAATAAAGGAATTATTATTATTATAATTAGAGATGAGCGAAAAGTGTTCGAAACTCTAGTTTTGAATACCTCGCTCCCATAGGAATGAATGCAAGGGGCCAAACACCAAGGGGTTAAGGGGTTAAAATGTATTAAACTGTAGATTGAGTATAATCTGTGGCAGGAGTGGACCCACTGTGTCACCTAATCAGTTTTAATTTGCTTCACTTCTAAACAGCATTGTGTAAATAATTGCTTTTCACTCTTTAACCACTTCCGGACCACCCATAGACTTTATACATCCGGGAACTGGTTGCCTTGTTCTGACAGGATGTACCGGTACGTCCAGTCAGAACACAGTAGCGGCACGGAGATCGTGCCGCTACTGAAGCTGGGAGCCGGCTGTAACTTCAGCCGGAGCAACCAGAGAGATGACAGGGAAGGTTTATACCCTTCCGTGCCATCTCGATCGCTGTGTATACAGCGCTCAATGAGCGCTGTATACACGGCTATGGGCGCCGCCTTGATGCAGCCACCCTCTGACCCAGCGGTCACGTGATCCGCTGGGAGCAGTGTCTTACAAGAGCTGATGGGTCCTACAGGACCCAGATCAGCTTTGTATACTGCGTATACAGCATGCAGGAGGCTGTATTCCTCCTACAACTGAGGCTAAATGTACCAGCCCCAGTTGCAGGGGAAATCAGCCTCTGTAACAAAAAAAAGTGATCAGATGTCCTCAAAGGTCTCTTATGACCTTATGGGGACACAATCTGAAAAAAATAAATAAATAAAAATATAATAAAAAAAGTTTTTAAAAAAATGTAAATAAAATAATAATAATAAAAAATAATAATATGCTAATAAAACGCCGTTATTAAAGGTTATAGCCCCACCCCTGACGACACCATACAAAATAAAAATTACCGTATTTGAGAGGAAAAACTATTTTATAATGTTTTTCAGTGACACTTTGTGTTATTAAATAAAAATAATAATAATAAATTGAAAACCAGACACAATTTCCCTCCTATTTTGTTTATATTTTCCCAGATATAAAAAAAATTAAAACACATTCGAAAATAAAAACAACATAAAAATAAAGCCCTATGTGTCCCCGAAAAAAGACGCAAAAAATTAGATGACTTAGACATACGGGAAAAATGTTACAGCCCTCAAAACCGCACATACAAAAAAAGTGGTTAAACCTTATACAGGGAACTGGACTTGGTCTTGAAGTGGCCCTAGTGTTGGTGACAGCTGTCCAGGGGACATGAGAAACTAGTACAATGCACCAGGGACCAAGCAGGAGAGTGGTCAGGTATAGCTCCAGGTTGGGGGCTCGCAGATTTTGTACAAAATCTAGATGCAGACAGGTAGTCAGAATATTCTTAAATCGACTAACAGGTAGTCTATAGCTCTGTAGGAACCTCTGAAGATTAGGAATATTTATCTGGCTGAAAATGGCTAGTACGAAGTGCACATGCATGTGGTGGAGCCAGAACTGTATCATGTAGAGCAGCTGTGTTAATGGGAGATGTAGTACATCAATGAGCACGTTACATGGGTTGAATACCTATAGTTTACATACAACTTGAATTTGTTTTCATTTTTACCGTATATACTGGAGTATAAGCCGACCCGAATATAAGCTGAGGCTCCTAATTTTACCACAAAAAACTGGGAAAACTTATTTACTCGAGTATAAGCCAAGGGGGGAATGCAGCAGCTACTGGAAAATTTCAAAAATTAAAATGGTCGGAGTTTTTGGGTGCAGTAGGTGCTGGGAAAGGGGAGGGGGTGTTTTGGTTGTCTGTCTGCCCCTTCCCTGAGCTTGAGGACTGGTTTTTCTTCTCCTACTTGGAATTCAGTCTGGCTGAATATAGGATATCTGCAGTGCTCCTATTAACCCCTTCCCGACGGAACTGGAGCACTGCAGATACCCTATATTCAGTAGACAGGGCACTTTCAGACACAGGGATACCTAATGTGTATGTGTTTCACAGTCATTTTCTACTTTTGTATGTATTCTAGGGAAAGGAGTGATTTAGAACTTTTATTTTTTTATTTTTTTTAAACTTTTTTTATGCACTATTTTATGGAAGATTCTATACATTGATATTGTGGCTGATCATAGACACCCCCCCCTCAAAGAAAAAAAAAAAATATATATATATATATATATATATATATATATATATATATATATATATATATTTATTTTATTTATTTATTTATTTATTTATTTTTTCTGCTGATTCGAGTATAAGCCGAGGGGGGCTTTTTCAGCACAAAAACTGTGCTGAAAAATTCGGCTTATACTCGAGTATATACGGTACATTATTAAAACACTGTATAATTATCAATCCTACTACCATACCATTATAAATGTGAAAATTTGTGTGTTTGTTGCTCAATCACGCAAAAACGGCCTAACGGATTTGGATGAAATTTGGCACACAGATAGATTGTAACTATGATTAAAACATAGGCTACTTTTTATCCCAGTAAATGACATGGCTTCACGACTGTTATGAATTTATGTTCACATACTATATTACACTGCTCTTGTCCGCAGATTATCTCAGGTTCTAATAAAGCCAGGTCCTTTGTCTCTCTATGTAAACACACAGCTAACCGTCAGTCCATTGTGTACATGTATTTGCATATTATCTGATCTGCTCCAGGCAGTGATGACACTCTGGATGGGAAAACACCTTTGATCCAAATTGGCAGTTTGTTACTTATAAACATGCCGGGAAAAAGAAAATCTAATTTGTTGCAAAATTCTAAAACAACGAGAGGTATGAAGGTAGCCAGAAGTCAACAGAGTTCTCCTCAAGTGGATCTAAGGGGGATCATCGACGCCGACAACACACACATTATATGAGCAAGCTGCTGAGAATCCAGCACAATCATAGGCATGGTGTAAGGAACAAGTTCAGTGGCAGGCCAGCTTGAGAGCTGCGAGAGCATGCGGATCATCGAAGCCAACAACACGCTCATTATATGGCGTCCCAGTGAGCTGCTGAGATGCCAGAACAATCATGGACACAGCGTGAGGAACGAGTTCAGCGGCAGGCCAGCTTGACAGCTACTGAAATGCTGGAGCAGGCGGATCATCAATGTCAACAACACGTTCATTATATGGCGTCCCAGCAAGCTGCTGAGATGCCAAAACAATCACAGGCACGGTGTGAGGAACTAGTTCAGCAGCAAGACAGTTTAAGAGCTGCTGAAACGCCGGAGCAGGCAAACCATCGATGGCAGCAATTTGCTGAATATAGACGGATCATTGACACCAACAATACGCAGACGAAAACGCAGGCAGAGGCTAGTTATTTATATTTGTAGAAATGTCCAACTATTATCTACAAATATAAATACGTTTGAAAACACACTTTTTGTATAACTCGTTTTGATAAAAGACATAGATATCACATATAGAAATTAACCGCATGATAATAATCAAAGTGTGAAGACCGCAAAGCCACCAGATAACAGACATGTGTGCATGTATGTCTTACGATGCCAATGTTTGTGGATTGTTCCAGTTTTTATGACTTTGCTGTCTTCCTCCCTTCTTTGATTATTATAATGTGGTTAATTTCTATATGTAATATCTATGTCTTTTATCAACTTAAAGAGGACCTTTCATGTCCTTGGGCACATACGGTTTTATATCCCGCTAGAAACCCAGTATATAAAAAGCCAACCACACCATTGCGGTTTTGGAAATCACAGCATGTCAAATAAACCCATGGAAAGACCAGCTGTTTCCCTATAGGTATAATGGAAGCAGAAAGTCTGCAGAGTCTCTGTGGACATTCTGTGAGAAGCGCTGCAGGATAAACCCCGATGTGTTGCCGCTGTAGTTTTTCCCGCAGCGCTTTTTTGCTGCGGTTCGCTACATGGGGCCTTAGCCTAAAATGTTTTGTGTACTGAATGGATTTCTCCTCATTGTTTTCACACATACACTTATACATTAATGAAATATCATTCTGTGATGTTAGATTAATATGATTAGGCCATCAGAACAGTTTGCACCTTGTTCATTTCTGAATAAGGAAAATGGCAGTATAACTCAACCAGCCATTTTTAAATACTTTACAATGTTATCCAGTAACATTTTACATTTCCAGACATTTTACTCCATAAGTGTTCCTGTAATAAAGACCATTTAATCATCATATTTTAAATGTTGGAATAGTTGCAAGCTGAAATCCCGTAACAAAAATAAGAAAAAATAAAACCTTACATTTTTCATGGAACAGCCATAATCGGTTCAATGGTGCCCTCTACTGGCCTTTTTATGGTATTGTAGCTTTCTCTTTTTTTCATAATGGAAATAATAATAATAATAATAATAATATATGAGTGGTTTATTTTTAAATAGCTGTAAAATAGCTGTGTAGTGGAACTATATACTGTATTTAGGTCAAAGAACTAGAGAGGAATTTGTCAAGAAATGCTTTCCTTGAATTGTTATGATAGAATCCTATTTCATTCTTGACACAAAATACATTGCTGTGTCCTATGGCATCACTCACATAGCAGCATCAGAAGGCTGTATGTCGGAGCAGAGTGACTCTGTATGCCAACTTATAGTACCTCCTCTCTTATCTCTGTTTGCCATGCCACCCATGCTCTAATTTCTGTCTCCTAACAAGAAAGACAGCCATATTATCAGGCCAGTTAGCTGGAAAAATAGATCATATAAACCCTTGTTGAAGCTAATGGGCTGTAAACTTGCAAAACCTAGTGGCCAGTAACAGTACAGTAAGCGAATAATGAAAGTCTTATATCATGTATCTGTACCCTTAATATCATCAAACTATGCAGCATAAAAGATGCAAGGCTATTGGCAGCACATCAGCCTGTGTAATAAGAGATGTGTTACCAATGATCAATAAAGCTGAACAGGGAAGGAATGTTTGTGGTAGTGATGGTTCCTACACCATGTCTATTACATTGGCCAAACAAGGACTGATTTTATTGTCAACAGGCAGTTGTTAGTCTGGAACTCTGGCCTTGTAAAGGTACTATAACTTCCACTGTAGTCTGAACGGCCCACTCCGTCACCCTGGCTTTTTGTGCGCCTTAGACGTTCTCTGAAATTCATTAGAACATTTAGATTAATAGCCAATGTCCAAAGCTTTAAAGAGGACCATTGATCAGATTAGGCACATGCAGTTCTATATACTGCTGGAAAGCTGACAGTGCACTGAATGCAGCGCACTATCGGCTTTCCCGATCTGTGCTCTGGGTAAAGCGCTATCGGTCCCGGTACTGTAGCGCTTTACAGTCAGAAGGGCGTTTCTGACAGTTAGCCAGGGACGCCCTTCTGCCCAGCAGCGCCTATCGCGCTATGCTGTGTGTGTACAGCTTGTCCATAGACAAGTATTATCAGGAGGGGAAGAGGCGTTCCTCCCCACTCCACAGTACAGCGGGATAGGCGCTGCTGGAGAGAGGGCGTTCCTGGCTAACTGTCAGAAACGCCCTTCTGACTGTGAAGCGCTACGGTACCGGGACCGATAGCGCTTTACCCGGGGCACATATTGGGAAAGCCGGTAGTGCGCTGAATTCAGCGCACTGTCGGCTTTCCAGCAGTATATAGAACTGCCTGTGCCCAATCTGATGAAAGGTCCTCTTTAAGCATTAAAAAAAAAACACTGTGGCATGCCTATCACATTCCTTCATCTGTTTCCTTTTTACCTACATAATTTCTTGAAAGAAGTCTGTTAATAGGACGCAGCATTTGAACCCAGCCCCACCTATAGATTACTCTTTGGAGTAATGAAGGTATTGATGCTTATTTCATTGGAGCAACAGCAACACCCTCTTAAGGGAATATAGTGATACTTTAACCTTATTCCTGGAGTAAGGGCCCGTTCCCACAAAGTAACGCTGTGCTCATTCTGACATGTAAACACATGTCAGAGTGAGCGCTTCAAAACAGAATCCCATTGATTTTAATGGGTTCCATTTAACGCGCGTAACACATTGAAATCAATGGGTTAAAAACCCTCCCATTGATTACAATGTGTAGCGCGTGCAAGATGGAACCCATTGAAGTCAATGGGATTCTGTTTTTAAGCGCTCACTGTGACACGTGTTTACGTGTCAGAAATAGCGCAGCGTTACTTCATGGGAATGGGCCCTAATATCACCATCACCTTTCCAAAACAGCATGTCACTATATATTGCAATAAATTTGAGATACTTTAACTTACACGTGATTTTAAGATTGTTTTTTCATGACACATTGTACTTCATGATAGTGGTAAACATTGATCAATATTTTTGTATTTATTTTTTTAAAAAAATATTAAATTTTGATGGAAATTTGGGGGAAAAATGCAATTTTCAAAATGCTCTTAGGTGGTACATCAATAAATATTATCTACCATATCTCTGCTTTATATTGGCATCATCTTTTAGTCATCCTTTAATTTATTTTGGATGGTAGGGTTCATTCACACGGAGGAAGTTGGCGCCGATTCCAGAAAATCTGCGCAGAAAACAGAACCCATTGAAGTCAATGGGAGTCTTTTTTTTCAGCACTGATTATGACGTGGGGTCCACGCCAGAATCAACAGCAACTTCCTCAGTGTGAATGGACCCTTAGAAGGTTTTTGAAGGCCTATATATTAAAACCCCCCAGAAATAACCCCATTTTCAAAACTGTACCTCTTAAATAATTGAAAACAGCATTTAGGAAGTTGGTTAAGCATTTCACGGAAGTGGAAACAATATTGAAATGAATTTTAGAATTTTATTTTCAATAATAAATTCCTTTAGCCCTAAAATTAGCACATTTACAAAGGGTTAAAGGAGAAACTGAATCTCATAGTTTGTTATGCAATTTCTCCCGAGCACAGAAAAACCCCATATGTGGGTGTAAACTAATGTTTGGCAACACAGCAGCATGCAAAAAGGAACATGGACATTTGAAAAGCAGATTTTGCTGGAATAGTTTTCGGATTCCATGTCATGTTTGCAGAACCACTAGAGTACCAATATAATGGAAAACCACAAAACTGACTCCATTTTGGAAAGTACACCCTTCACAGAACATAGCAAGGGATATGGTGAACATTTTGACCCCATAGCCATTTCACAGATTTTAGTAACATGTGGGATTTGTAAATTAAAAATTACTATAGCATCACTTTATTGTCAAAGTTTTCACAAGGTGTTAAAGAAGAAAAAGCACCTTAGAGTTTGTTAAGCAATTGTTCCTGGACAAGGCAATATCCCATATGTGGCTGTAATCTGTTGTATAGTGTTAAGGACATCAATGGATCCTCATGATAGAGTATGTTGCAGAGTTCCGAATTAATTAATTTGCAGGCCTGCAGAAATCACACACATACACAACTGGTGATGTACTTAGTGAATTCTAATTTAATGGTGCAAAAAGGTATTTTAAATACAATACAGACAAAAGTAGGTTGGACTATTCTAATACCGTGATTGGTTGTAGAATTTTAACATAAACCTGGCACATGACTATTGGCTAAAGGCCTAATGTAATTTGCATCTCATTATAACTTTCCAAACTAGGATGGACTTTGTCCTTCAACAAAGAAAGTTTAAAAATACTTATGCATGAACTAACATCTCACACTATGTCTATATGTATATACTATGGAAAAAGAGATAAGATACCACTCCAACCTTGAAGATAACGAACAATAGTCTACATAAACTCTAAATAACCTCCATATACCATACAAGAGAGTATGGTATATGAGTAAGAGAGATAACATATATACAAATAACCAGCTGCATCAACAGAAAAGATGAGGCCCTTGGGATAGAGAGATAAGGATTTGTCCACATCGCACTCCTCATCACCCAGAAGGGGCCTTTTGAACTTTAAGCAGACATACTCATACACTTTATATGAGAAAAGGTATCAAGATGGCTTACAAAATACAAAGATGGAGGACTTAACTCTAACAATAGGTACAAGGCAGGGCTCAACATGGAAAGAGCACCATTTGGCTTTTGGAAAAGCAAATTTTACTGGAATAGTTTTCAGGTGCCACGTCATATTTGCAACGCCTCTAGAATTCCAATACAATGGAAAATCCCCAAACTGACCCCCATTTTGGAAAATACACCCTTCACAGAACATATCAAGGGGTATAATGGGAATTGTAATCCTACAGCTGTTTCACAGATTTTATTAACATTTGGACATGAAAATGAAAAATTACTTTTTTCCAATAAACTGTCAATTTAGACCTAAACTTTTCATTTTCACAAGAGGATAAAGGAGGAAAAAGCTCCCTAAAGTTCGTTTCACAATTTCTCCTGACCACAGGAATACCCCATATGTGGATAATCTGCTGTATGGGAACATGGCAGGGCTTGGAATGGAAAGAGCACTATTTGGCTTTTGGAGGGCAGATATTGCTGGAATAGTTTTCAGGTGCTATTGATAAGGTCAGAGGCCGTGTTTATGACCAAATGACCAGTAAACCTTGGTAACTGTCGCCATCCTAATTGATAAGGCTGAGGGCCGGCAGTAAGGATAATGACACCAGACACTTATTGCTGATATTCATTCCTCCCTCAGCCAAGGTGAACTGACTGACATAGTTTAACAGCAGCAGACAAAGAAAAAGAGATAAGAACATTGTGAGTTCTGTGTTCGCTCCTGATTGGTGTAATTCATCTTAATTACACAAAAAGAAAGTTTAAACAGTTCCATATATAATCAGCTACTTCCGCCCCTGGTGGTGTCTTCTGGTAAAGGTCTTCTGGCAGCAAGCCAAGCATGCGCTCTTCCTTACACAATGGGGTCTCATCCTGGGTGCAGCCACCATCTTGTATTTCAGTTTCAAACATAAACAGCTATATCTAGCATCCCCCCCCCACACACACACACACACAGACACACTCACACACTCTCCCTAAATCCCTGGGGCCTATCACCAGTCTGGACTCAGACAGGTTCGGGGGAAAGGATTTTTTACCAGGTTGAGACAAGCGACCCCTAATGGGCCACCCCCTTTATACTGGGCTTATCTATGATTCAGAAGCCACCACTAACTGTCCCCTCTTCTCTCACTACTGGACTATAAGAAAATGCCCTTCTGATCTTACAAAGAGCAGATACATTGATTATTGTCAGACCTATAAACAGTATGACTGTAATAGGCTGGAACATAAAATGTATGATCTATTTTGCTGAAGGAGAAAATCCAGTAAATATATCCCAGCAATGATGTGCAGTGAGATCCTGTATGTCTGAGGCTAAATGTATCAGTCACCCGCGGCTTATAGCAGCTTGTCGTTTTACTCTTTTTATTGTAGACCTTACATGCTTAATTGTATATATATTTACTCAATAGTGGTCATATTCAACTGCATGATCCAACAGTCCAACAGTCTTTTAGGTTTCTCCTCTCAGCATCCATATCCTCTAACAGTTTGTTGTCCATCTTGTATTTAAGAACATCATCCAGTGGGGACAACACGATAACAACCAGGCTTTCCTTATAATTTCACAGCTGTACTGGTTATCAGCGGGAAGTGTAGGCGGATTGTTGAATCGAGAGCCTCTCACGTCTCTTTATCACCATCCAATCTTTGGGATTTAGTTTATAAATTCATTTCACTGACTCAGAATCTGGAGGGAAGGAGAAAACTCGAAAGTGTACATTAATCTCATGTTTTTGACAAATCATCACATAGTCAGTGAGCACTCCAGACTACATCAGGAACAATTCTGAAAAATACAATCCAAATCTAGGGCTAAGGCCCATTTTTCCATCAAGAATGATTAAGGGCTCCCCAAGATTTTAGCCTGGGGGACACATGGTGTCATGGCCCACATTATTTTAGGAATAATTTTAATTTTTAATTAAAATTCTTGAGGTGTTTTGTGGCGTTTTGTCCCCCCTTTTCCCCCCTCTTGTTTCCTCAGGTATCCATTTGGTACTTACCAAAGTCTCCCCTGTGAAGCTGGTTACTATCGGTTTCTCCTGATGTTCCAGAATCTTCTATCACTAGGCAGAATTCTCCCGGGGCAACAGATGACTGGTTGAAGCAGGCTCAGTGGCGGGAAATCCGACTATAAAAGGAGGAAGATCAGATGCTATGGTCAAGCTATTTTTTGAAGAGCTAGAGAACCTGAGCCCCCTCCCACCCTCCCTTTGGGAAGAAAAGAGACTTTTTTTGCGATGCTTTTATTAGAGGGAAATGGTCACCCAGCTAATGCTGGGTGGACTAGGTTATTTACAGTTCTTGCTTTTGGTTATGGTCTTATGATTGAGTTTATTTAAATTGATTATTTATTTTATTATTTATTTATTGAGTGATTGTTATTGATTTTTGATTTGGTTTATTCTTTCATTAATTAATTGTGTAACCCTTAATAATAAACATCGCATCCTAATTTATCCACATAAAGTCATTGTCATGTATTTATTTATTTATTTATTGATAAGTTAGTTAAGTTATGAGTTTAGGTTTGAAAGAAAGTTGGGCCTATGACATCATGTACCTTACAGGAAAGACAAATACAAATTACAAGTGATAAGTACTTTCCAATACTTTGGGAACAGTATAGGGGTAAGAAACACTTGGTGTATCCCCATAGTCTCCATTATTTCTCATTACCTGTCCTTTATAGTGAGTTACATAATCACTTTGATGGTCTCGGGGATCCCATACCTGCACACTACTTCTTTCAGTAGCAGTCTATCTGCAGACCTGTTTGTGGTGGCCTTCTGCACCAGATATGCCCCAGGACATCCTGAAAAGAGATCAACACACACAAGCACGTACTCATACCGTCTCACCTTTGGTAACCTTATATAGTTAACCTGCAATCTCTGGAACAGGTACAAGGGCTTCAAGTATGGCTCTGAGAAACTTCTCACCTTTTGGTCTACATTGCATTTAACTCATGCCATGCAGGCTCATATATATCTGACTGTAGTGACGCTAAACCCTGCAGCTGCCCATCCTCTGCTCACCAGGTCACACATGGATACTTTTAAACAGTGCACTTAGGAATGAGCTGCTTATGCCATCAGTGGGAACACAGCTCTCGGTAAACATACTCTCTAACCACCGGCCATCAGGACTTGTACATCCTCTTTTGATCCTTGCGATTCCCAGTCTCATGGGCTGCCTGAGCCAGCTTGTTCCTGCAATGTTTTTAAAACCTGAATAAAAAGCTGAGAGGTTCGGTCTATTATGGTGACCCCTAGTATTAAGACATGTCCCCTAGGCCTGTGCAGCTAGTTTGGTGGCAGTGTCTGCCCACATGTTACCTCTACTTTCTTTTGTATCAGCCTTGGTGTGTGCCCTGACTGTTGACTATACTCTCCTGTGTGGGGAGCAGCAACAGGATCTCCATCACTACCTGAATAGCATGGAAATCCTATTAGGCTTAACATTAACCATACGGAAAGCTCTCGCCCTCCAGATTGGACCATAGTCCTACTATATCAAACACCTACCCTCACGCATTGGACCCTTTTTCAGTGATGGCTTTTCCTGTGCTTGGTTTACCTCGTATTCAGTCACCGTGGCATATCTGATGTAGAATTCGCCATCATTCCCAAATCTAAAACAATCTGATCTGCAAAAAAACTCGAAAAAAATCAAAGTTAACAATATGTTCATCATTTAAATGACCAATAGTTTCTTGTGACACACAATCATGTTGTTGTATATTGTCAGCAGAAAATACTTATACATTTAAGTTATCGGACTCTCCTTACTTCCCCCCCTAAACCTATTGTTAACTTCACGGTTGTGTCAATGCCCAAGCAACCATATACTGAATAGTGCATGCACCTCTATGGAAATGGGGTAGGAAAACTCTCCCTGGCACTATGACGACTGACTAGGCCCTGCCTGAGGGTGTTGGTCAACTGTACCCAAGCTAAGCTTGGCTCCTGACAACTACTGGCTCTGTAAACGCGAAGACCTAACAGACAGGTGGGAAGAGAGCTGAAAGAGGCTAGGGACCGGGATACTAAAGGCGGTCACCCCTAACGAAGAATAGGTGCAGCAGCAAACATAAACAACCAGGATGGGAGGTGCTGGAAAACACATAAAAATTTTACAAACAACTCAGGTCCTGACAGTTAACCAGTTAGAAGGGACTTTTAGTGCAGAGTGGAAAGGTTACATTAGGAGACATAAATAAGACACTGCAGCTGAGCTGTCCAGCCATTCCCATCTTTGCTTCCAATGCAAGATTTATTACCTCTTATTAACAGTGCCTTCTTGTAGAAGCAGCTACGCAACCCACACATAGCTGCGCTGGCTCTCCCCCCTGCATCTCATAGCTGTAGTACTACATAGCCCCGCAGATATGAGTGACTTCTGCTTCACCTAGTACAGAAACAAAGGAATTTTTCTCTCTTTTCCTTACATTGTAGGTGTGGTTATACTCTGATGAAAAGGTGCGATTAGTATAAGTGACAAAACATGATTGACGTGAAGTTATAGCACAAGTTTTAACTCATAACTATGGATAAGACACAAAAAAAGAAGAAGAAGAAGAAGAAGTTACATCCCATCAGTTACACACTGAAGTTACATGGTTTTCAGTAAAGGGGGTGGGTGAGCTTTGGGCAGCACCCAAGAATATACAAACAGAACGGATATTACAATTACAATCTGAACTATGTCATACCAGTGGTATATAGTGAGGCCTTCTATAGCTGAACTCATCACTGGCTTTACAATAAACTATTGCACTATATCAGATTCTTTGCATTTGCTTTCTTTTAACGTTACCCATCCTTGCATTCAACTTCTGTAAATCCTTCTCTTGCTATAGCACACACAACTCTAAACCATGCTGTACACCTTGTAACATTCCATTGTCCTCCAACACGCCTCTATTCTCTCTAATGGCAACTGTCCATTGAGATGACTACAATCTCCCTTTCTATAAGGCATATTAAAAACTTTCATCAATCTCTTCATTTTCTTAACATGCAGTTTGCCTTCTCTCCTTTCAACCAAATCACGAGGGTATACGTGTCCGTGAAGGACAGGCTCTTTCGACTTAAATATGAATCGTAAGCTTTCCATTATGTTACAGAGTTTATACAATAAACTCGGGGCAATCTCGGAATGTCACTGCGTCCGGATACCTGCAACTAGCCCAGGATTTGCAGCGTATGTGAACCCCCTGGAGCCACACAATCTGTGTCCGCATGTGTCACAGGCTGGCGTTCCTCCAGAGACCAGGACCCCACTACTCTGTAACCTTGCCGGGGGTCTGAATAGTGGCCATACTTGTCGGGGCAGGAGTCCTATGCCCTGAAACCCACAGCTACTCTGGGGATCTGAATAGGGACTAATCTCTGGTCTCTTTAACTATAGGGAGTTACCACACAAAAAAAAAACCTAACCACACATGCATCAGGTTGTGTGACACACAGTCAATGGGGTGTGTGTGATCGTCTCAGGTCTCCCTTAGCGATCATGCCCAATCTGACAGACAGCCAATCGCGACTCAAAAACAAATCAAGTTCTTGGAACTACACAGCGGGGACGTCCCAGTTGCTTAGGCAGACCACAGGGGTCAACAGAGCTGTCCCCAGACTCACACAGGACCAATACACAGATAAGCCACAGATTCATAGAATCAGCAGACTTACCGTGTTTCAGTGGAAGTGATCAGGCTCCTAAGTTGGACGATACAGGGTCATCTGGGTGGGCTCGGCGTCAGCCAGAGTGGTCTCTCACCCCCTTGAGTGTACCCCCACGTTGGGCGCCAGTTGATAAGGTCAGAGGTCGTGTTTATGACCAAATGACCAGTAAACCTGGGTAACTTTCGCCGTCCTAATTGATAAGGCTGAGGGCTGGCAGTAAGGATAATGACACCAGACACTTATTGCTGATATTCATTCCTCTCTCAGCCAAGGTGAACTGACTGACATAGTTTATTTAACACAACGTGAAGTTAAACAGCAGCAGACAAGGAAAAAAAGATAAGAACATCGGAAGTTCTGTGTTCACTCCTGATTGGTGTAATACATCTTAATCACATAAAAAGATAGTTTAAACAGTTCCAGCTACTTCCGCCCTTGGTGGTGTCTTCTGGTGAAGGTCTCCTGGCAGCAAGCCAAGCATGCGCTCTTTCTTACACAATGGGGTCTCATCCTGGGTGCAGCCACCATCTTGTATTTCAGTTTCAAACATAAACAGCTATATCTAGCATTCAACTTTTTAAAGATAACAATGTTTTTCATACATTATGAAATTACAACCTTCACACTATGTCATATTTGCAGAGACCCTAGAGTGTTACACAGAACAAGACAAGACAAAACAATACAGAAACAGAGTCAGTAAGCCAAGGGTCAAAGCCAGAGAGACAAAGCAGTACCAAATCATAATCCAAAAGAGAAGTCACAAGAGAAACCAAAGGTCAGAGGTCAGTAATACAATAATAGAAGAAAGAGGAGTTTAGGAGGATAAAGTCACAGGACAGTCTCAATAAGCAGCAAACGTGTGAGCAGATGACCTCTTTATAGGAAGTCCAGAACCTGCACCAGACTTGATTGGTAGATAAACTGTCAATCACACAGGCAAGGCTAAGATTTGAGGAACTGAGGGAAACAAAGGTGTAGGAACTGGGTGTGGTCGAAAATCAATTATAGAGAAGATATAAAAGAGCAGTGTTCAGACTGAGCAAAAAGAACCCTAAGTAAGGAATCAAACTGAACACACCTCCTGCATTGCAGCATGCGAGCGGAGACTGGCACAGAGACCAAACAGCTAGAGACATTACACAAAACTTATAAAGCAGTGAACACAGTGTAACATCTCAGCATCTCTGTTGTGTTCTGGGGCATGATTTCTATGTGAAATATGTTAGAGAGAAATCGTGTATGTATTTATACACCCAGGGTTGGCCATTTTTCTAAAGATCACATCTGCGCCCAGGAGTCCATTCTGCAGGTTTTTCCGTTTCCTGCACAAAACAGGGAAGGAGACGAAAATCTGCTGGCATCTTTCAAACCCATTCATTTGAATGGGTTTGAATAGTGTCTGGCCGTGAGCGCCGGTGAGCGTTTTATGCTCTCCGCGGCGAAACCGGGTTTTTTTTAACCGGACACAGAGTCGGACATGCAGTACTCTGTGTCCGGTGTAAAAAACCGGTTTCACCGCGGAGAGCATAAAACACTCACCGGCGCTCACAGCCGGACTCGGCATGACAGGTTTCCATCTTCTGCATGCAGAAGATGGAAACCTGATAACGGAGTTTGGGCGCTGGTGTGAACCCAGCGTTATATTTCAATATAGTGTTTTCAGCTGCACGAGCTAGACTTCTTTACCCTGAGCAATGTATATCAATTTAGGACATATGGACTGGCTTGTTACATTGATCCTCCAGCAATGGCCATGATAGAGTTGGAGCGCAGTACAGAGAGGGCAGGAGGCTGTACACATAACAGTGGGTGACTCTTAGCAAAGGAGGACAGTGGAGAGTAGCAGTTGAAGCTACTATATTGGATATAACTTGTAGTGCAGTTTACTCCATATTTAGGTAAATCTTCAGAAAACAGCTCATTTAATATTATAGCAACATGCATAGAGACTGGCACTTACATACAGTACAGAGTAAAGTTGTTGAAATATCCGCAATACTATTCCAACACACCCATTCAACAAATACTCATCCAGTTAGTCCCATTATAACCCTGAAATCTTAAATCTTGGTGCTTAGTAGTGGTGTTGTCATTGTTATGCAACACTAGCTATCATCTTGTCAGTTCTACTAAACTAGACAGGTGGTGATGTTTTTACATCAATGCTCCTGGCATTAATCTTTTCACAGTTGGCAAGTTTAATACATCCTTTTCTCTCTCTGGATCTGAATTCCCAGATAATATTTTCAAATGTTGGTTCAAAACTTTACCTAAATTTGTGTTGATTCCTAGGAAGCCGTAATTGCATCATCAAACTATAGAAGAATGTAAATCCACTTCTCAGATCCACATTCTCAATATCTTATAAAGGACATACCAAAACCAAAGGAACCAAAATAAGAAAAAACAAAAACGAAGGACATTCCAAAACCAGTTGCAGGCTAGACGCCACACAGCACTTGGACACTATCTATACTTTGGATATGGAGCATGTAGCCTGCGTTGTGTGCGGTCACATTCAAACTATAAGGGCCTGTGCACATGGAGTAAACACGTGCTCATTTTTGCATTCTACACATGTATTCTTTGGCGTTTTTTGGCGTGTTTTTTACAAGTGTAAAAAATGTCATTGAAGTCAATGGGACTCTGATTTTTACACGTGTATTACTCAAAAATGAGCACGCGTTTACTCCGTGTGCACGGGCCTTTAGAGATATAGCCACCAACCAGGGCTTTCTCCAAAGGACTAAAGAGCCCAATTCTGCTCTAACCATTGGAACATGGCAGCTGGCACAAAGATTAAGGATTGGAAGTAAACAGAAGAGACTATAGAATAAAAAAAAAGGTGAAATTAAAAGATAAACCTGAAGTTTCTTTAGCCTACTAATATTATAAAAAGTTTATATGTTTGGATGTTTGTGACTCAATCACGCAAAAACGGCTGAATGGATTTGGATTAAATTTGGCAAGTAGATAGTTTGTAACCTCGATTAACACATGGGGTACTTTTTATCCCGGTAAATGACATGGCTTCACGACTCTTATGAATTTATTTTCACATACTATATTAAACTGCCAGCAGGACTATCAGCTAATTGCATTTTGCTGATAAAGCCTGGTCTGGCCTGGTCTGTTATCTCTGCAGATAACACTGAGTCCATTCTGTCCAATCATCTGCATGTTATCTGATCTGCATAAGTGTTCTGTGTTCTCTAGGCAGAGTGCTGAGACACTGAGATGGCAAAAACCCCTTTAATCCAAATTGACCGTTTCCCAATTTTAAACATGCCAGGAAAAATAAAATCTAATTTGTCGTAAGATTCTAAAAAAAAAAAAAAGAGAGCTATGAAGGTAGCCAGAAGCCACAGACTTCTCCTCAAGCGGAGCTGAGGGGGATTGAGCAAGCTAGGTATTAAACGACTCTTAGAGCAGATGAAACGCTGGAGCAGGCGGATCATCGACACCAAAAACACACTAATGGTGTTCCAGCGAGCTGCTGAGATGCCGGAACAATCACAAGGAATAAGTTCAGCAGCAGGACAGCTTGAGAGCTGCCGAAACACTGAACCAGACGGCAGCAATTTGCTGAATATAGGCGGATCATCGACGTCAACAACACGAAGATGAGTTGAGAGCAGAGGCTACTAAACTCCCTCATACATGTTTCAATTGCTGCATTGTGGACCTTCATTATGATTAGTAGTGGTAGGTTTATGGTAATAACATATTTATCAGAATAGTGCACAGATACCACACTTTTTTCCTGGATATCACACTGACCCATTAATTTCTATGGGCCTGTACCCATGATTGTGAATTAAATGGTCATGTGTGCAGGCCAGCAGTCCGGGCCACAAAATATGGAACATGTCCTATTCCTGTCCACTTTTGCAACCCTGCTTTTGTGGCTCTTATTCACCAAATGAAAAGGGCTGTGGAAGCATGTCCAATGCACGGGCGGGACACAGATGACATCTATGTGTTGCCTGTGCCATTCATTAACAGCAGCCGGTTAGCACATGGTCGTGGCAACCAGTTTTAGGACCAGGCCCCATTTTTTCAAAACTGACATTTGTCATTTGATATGGTAATATAATTGGGATGTTTTAAGTTACCCAAGTAATTTTAAAACTGTCTTTTCATACTTCATGTTAGTGATAAACTTTGGTTATTACTTTTTGCATTTATTTATTAAATAAAACATTTGGGATAAGAATGAAAAACTATTTTCTTGCCAGAAAAATGTCACTTTAGCCCCAAACAGGGATGAAACTAGCCTCTCTGCTACCTGAAGTGAACTATAGAAATGTGCCCCCCCCCCCCAAGAAAAGGGAACCCACCCAGCTATATTTGGTTGCGTAATGGGCTCCCCTAATTAGGACATGACTCCTATTTGCAAATGATCAATGACCCCCTTTTTCTGGCTCCCCACATGGTATATGCACCCAAAAAATATATGAGAACAACCCTTATAACAAAAATGATCTTATAACAATGTATTCATATTAAAATACATGTATCTGGAATAAATATCATATACAGTTAAAATAATTAATGAGAGGTTACAAACAAATGTGCTACAAAACACATCATTGATGATGCCAACACCCTAACCCCCTGAGAAGTAGCAGAAAATAACCCCCAAAATCAATAATAGTGTTTGGTCATGGATAAACAAAAGGAAAAAGGGGAGAACCTGAGAAATAATACCAGATGTTGATTTTCAGTATTTTTTAACTTCATTTAGCTAGTTGTTGCTTTTTATGGGATTTGCTAAATATTTTAATGCAAGACCTGCATGAACGACTTTCTCTTCCGTTACAAAGGAAAACAAACATGACGGAAAATAGTTTATCATATCGTTAGTATTAGTGTAACGAACGCAGAATCAGTGTGTGACTGTTCTCTGCCACAGTTTAATATCCGTTGCTGTCATCCTATGACACAAGATAGCAACAGACATTAGCAACGGTAGTGTGAGTGCCCCCTACGGACAGCAGAGCCAATAGGAGACACATTTATTTTATTGCTTTAGCGAGTGTTTAGCGAGCGTTCTATACATATGTACACCGCTGCAGCCAGTCACATCTTTATTTTAGGCTATGGCCCCACATACCGAGCCACAGCCAAAAAACACTATGGAAAAGACTGCAGTGGAAACACATTGCATTTTTTTTCCACAGCATTTTTCACAGAAAAAGGAAAACTCTACAGACTTTCTGCTTCTATTATACCAGCATTTCTGCTATGGATTTTTTGTACTATCCTTGCACATGAGCAGAGGGTTTACCTTCTTTTTACCAGTCATAAGATATCTGCGCAGCGTACTCACACCAATTCCATAGGTGGGGCATGCGCAGTGGCCCAATAAGCATGCTGTGATGGCCTCTATCGTGGAGCTTTTGTAATTGTATACAAATACACCCTGAATTTCCCCATGGTCTGACTATTAAAGGACAGTCTTATCTTAAATTAAAGCTCTGTATTCACATATATTGTGTGAAATAGTATCATGCTATGTACTGCTCGGCCATCCTAATAGAAATTCGTACATTCAAGAAGGCTGTGAAGAAGCAGTACAGTGATTTGGTTAAAGAACTTATATAACATAAATAAACTTTATAATTTACCTTATCAGAGAGAAATTTCTCTCTCAGAATTTCTCTGATCCGCCATTTCCTGGTTAAAAACAAAAACATTTGCCCCTTGTTTTTGCTTTTTAGTCATACTTATATGTCAGATTATCAGTCAAATTTCAATATCAGATAAAGATAGCCTAAGTGAATACAATAGTATAGTTTTAAATTATTATTTAATTTGTTAAGTGAAAAAACTATCAAAACTAACTTGGCCCTATCTGAAAAAGTTATTGCCCCCTAAACCTAATAACTTGTTGAGCCACCATTGGCGGCAACAACTGCAATCAAATGTAAAGAGCAATCAAATGTAAATGCAAATTCTATCATTTAAAATTCTATAAATCCTATCCTACTAATATTATAAATGTGAAAGTTTGAGGATTTGGATGTTTGTTTCTCAATCACGCCAAAACGGCCACACGGATTGTCCTCAAATTTCGCACATACATAGAATGCTGGCCGGAATGGAACATAGGCTACTTACCATCCCTGTAGCTGGCCGGGCGTCATGACTGCGAGCAACGAAGTTCGGTTGGGAGTAAGTTTGAGGGTTTGCTTTTTGTGCACAAGATGTACTTTTTATTATCATATTGGGATACATAGGAGTTTTTGATAACCTATTGTTTTTCATTAGGGGACAGTGAAAAATCTATATTTCTGGTGTTTTTTATGCCATTCACTGTCCAGGTTAACTAACATTTAGTTGTATTGTACAGGTTTTTAAAGCTGTAGCGATACCAAATATGTATTTTTAAAAATTTATTACGTTTCCAATTTTGTTTTTCTACATTCCTTTTTATTCCTACCCTCTAAACTTCTGAGGAGAGGCCATGCCCATGCTGTAATAGCATGCTTCATAAGCAACTTCCAATGTTATACTATTATGGCAAAGGGTTAATCAAGTCAGGTCTTGCATGATTTGCAAGTGCGACCACACAAATTATCACGCAGCCTTGACTGCTCCTCCTGCATCAGAGGACCTTTGCAAGAGTGAGATGTCAGATGTCTCCAATACAAAAACTAACCCTGGTGCAGTTATCTTCCCAACTGCTAAATGCCATACAAAACACCACCTTCTCCCGGACTGGGAATATTGAAGAAGTGAAAATCGATGCAAGCCTCCTGTGCTAGGATTTACAAAACTTGAGACACCGGGTTTAAGGAGGCAGAGACTAGTGTGTCGCAACTTGAGGACACAGTTTCTCCTATCTCAACACAACTTACCTGAGTGGAATACTCTGCATCCCTTTAGGCTCATAAAGCCAACGACCTTGAGAATCGACTAAGGAAAAATTATATAAGAATCTGGAGTCTTCTTGAACGAGCTAATGGCTCAGAACTGTGCACCTTTTTTATCCGGTTTGACTCCTACGCCCACCTATGCTGTAGAATGGGCGCATCGTGTACCTGCTAAAACCACCTCCGACTGGTGCTGATGCAGCAGAGATCGTGACCTTATACTACAGATGGACAGTATAAGAACCAGAAGGCAACCATTTTGAGGTTTCTTGACTTTTCAGCTGCACTACAAAAGTCCTGAACTTCATATGTTGGAGTCACCTGCGGGAACAGCAGATTACATACTCTATGGCTTTTTTGGTATGGAAGTAAAAATCTTAGAATTATAGAAATCACAGGATTGATAGACAAAAATGATTTGCTAATGGTAATAAAATATTAAAAACATCTTGATTCATTCAGTATCAAGAATGAGCGACAACAAGCAGATATACATGGACATAGATGCCTATTTTTATAACTTCCACAGAATGTAATCAAGATATGTCGCCAGCTCTTTGTTCATTCTCTGCCTGGATACAATCTCACAAGATGGGTCAAGTGGCCCCGTACTGCAAATAGGAAACTGAAATAGGACCTGTATCTAAAAGGACATTTATGGTATAACCTGTGGATATGCCACAGATGTCCAAGTTGGGAATAACACTTTAATTCATTGTTCAAACCTGACTATACCAAAACCTATGCATGATGAAATATTTTACCCAAAACACTGCATAATTGGATATACACTAATTACAATGTCTTCTATGGTGTGGAAAAAAAGTGAACCACATGCAGATAATTCTTGGAGTGCTATTCCCTTCTCTTCTTTATGTATTGGATCATCCTTCTGAACATGATGCATATTTCTGTATTAGGGTCCTTCGATGGCAGATGTCAGTAAAGAGTAGAACTGGGGATATTTAGGTTAAATATGATCAATCCGTGCAGCAGTTCTTAAACCACCAACTATCAGAAACATCTTCCTCTCTCGCTGAAAATCAACATGAAAGGTCTGCCAATAGCTATCTAATGTAGAGAAAGCTTAAAGCTGTGGCCACTTGATGTGAGCTTGCAGTGGGTTAGCGCCAGTGACTAACCAGAAGCGAGTTACAGTTGCAGTGAAGTGAATGGAAAACCCAATAGAATTTTGCCATAAATTTTGCTATAGTTTTCAACCTTCATAATGCAGTGGTTAAACCCAGGGCACAATCCAGCTAATCTTTGACGTGGACAGTTCCAGTAGAGGAAATCTGTTCATGAGATTGTCAAGTGCGGCCATAGCTTTAATCTGTGAGATGCTCACACTGGTGTGTGGTTACATAATCTTAAAGCAATGTAAGCTATGATGCATCCGATGTAAAATGGATCCCAATAAGTACTCTGATACCGTTGACTTTACTTGGTCTTTCACTTGTCTGGTTTATTTGACTGCAAAAATCATTAAATTTCCATGGTCAGAAATACCATTGTCAAAGAACAAAAAACGGAAAAGAGAAGTGTGAACAGAACCTAAAATGTGAAATGTAAAGGCACTTTGAAAGACCCTTAAAAAGACAGTATACCTTAAAGAAGTATTAACAGAAGTCAAATCTGAACAAGATAATTTAAACTTTTAAATTATAAATATATTTTATTTATATAAAATAATGTACTTTTCCAGTAGCACATAAATAAGTTCAGGGAAAAATTGCTAAAATAGTGAATTTGTGATTGTGACCATTTTTATTGTTCCTGGCTTGTAGACTCTAATTTTCTCTCAACATTGTACACAAATGGAAAAGTTTACAAGGGTCTTGCAAGCCGGCAAACCTTTACTTAAGTGCACAGATTGCTGAACAACAGCAAGGTGCTATTAACTGACATAATAATGTCTGACAATTGCTATCCTTGGCAAAGTTGCAGGATTAGAACTGACAGCAAGCGGCCCTATATAACTGGCAAAATTGTGTTACAATGATAGGTAAGTCCAGTGGCAAACAATCCATGATGTGACTATTGGGACAAGGCAAAGAACAATCACTTAGAGTCACCTGTGTAAAAAGGTTAAAGGATATTTAGACTATATCCATTGCTGCCATTCACTTGTCAAATGTTCTGTGTTGCCGTTGAATAGCATAACCTCATCTGTCCCCCAGATAAATCTCAAACAATGATCCTGTTCCAGATGTGTGATGCTCCATTACTTAGACTTCAGAAGATCATCCCAATTAAATTCCTCCACATCAGATGTTTGCTCTTTGCTTTTAGGCACAGCTGGAAATATTGACTGCATTTTTTCTCTAAACTCTTTGAGCTGAAGAGAAAAAGGAGAAATAAACACATTAAAAAAAAATAAAACACAAAACCAAAATTCTGCAAGCATAGGGCATTTTAAAATTCACAACATTTTTTAGACCTCTTTGAAGAAGACCTTTCACCTTCTCTACCAGCTCTTTGCATCCTTTACCAATTCTGGTGCAGTTGGAATTTTCTCACTAATCTCCACCATTCCTGAACAATTTCTGCTCGTTTTAGAACCCAATATGTAGATTAGGCTCTCTACTGTCTCACAGCAGGGATGGGGTACTGAAAGTAACAGCACCAATTGCTCAGGAACAGTATAGGCTAAAAAATTAATTCTGATGAAAGAAACAAAGAAGTTGACCCTTTAACCCTTTCCCAACATGTTATACAGCAAAGTCCCAGTGCAAAATGTCTGTGATCAGTGCCCGCAGTGATTACAAGCATTACCCTTGTCAATTCCTTGGTCAAGAATGACCAAGGTGTCATTTTCCTGGCAACGAGGACACCACCATTTTCAGAGGGATTGTTAGCCCTTAAAACAAGATCTGGGGTCGATGATCCTTTACTAAAACAGCCGGGAGCCTACTGAAGGCTCCTAGGTTTGTCTTCTATATACTTCTATTACAGGCCACCTAGCAGAACCTGCAAACATAGTACAGGGATTTCTCAATATAATGTAATGTATTAATATTGCAAGGTGCTAAATTAGTGATCAGGTCCCCTAGATTTCGAGAGCCGAACCGCTGTTTTTTTTTTTTGCCTCCCATGAAAATTTGAATTAAAAGCTAACAAAGTACCAGGTATTCCTCAAAATAGTATAAAAAAAAAAGTACATCTGGACCCCCAAAAATATGCCTTATGCAGCCCCATATATGAAATTATAAAAAAGTTACAGATGTCAGAAAAGGCGATTCCAGTCACAGCAAAGACCATCCCCACTTTGCTGGAAAAACGTGTGGTTTTTGTAATTGCAGCAAGCATGTCACTTATACTTAGAGAAACTAACGGTTTCCTCATAGTTATAATTGAAGAAGAAATTCCAAAGGGGAAACTCTGCAAACTTTTTGTGAAAAGCACCGCGAGAAAAACCATGATGTGTTGCCGCGGCAGTTTTTCCTGCAGTGCTTTTTGCTGTGGCATGCTATTTGGGGCCTTAGCTTAAATTTGGTATCATAATAAATGTGCCGACCCACACAATATAAATAAAATATCATTTTGGCCACACGGTGAACATACAAAAACAAAAGAAAAGTAGCGCAAATGCAGTATTTCTCTGTTCCACTCCATTCTGAATTTTTTACATATTTCCATTACATCATATGGAATATTAAATGGTAACTTTACAAGGTTCAATTAGTCTCACAAAGTCAATTTGAATCAATTTGTCTCAGTAAATGACAAAAAAACAAAAACCTCAAATATCGAAAAATGGCATGCGAAAGGAAGGGTTGAAAAGATAATATGTATAATATAAATTGAATATATAACATAATAAGTTGTAAATAATCGGAAAAGGTTAAAAATAAAGGAGTTGAACAGTATAAGCTAAGAAGCTAAGTATGGCTGCTTTCTTCCATAATGGTGTTATAACTAACTACAGTTTATGCGTGGTAATGTGTGAATGCACAGTGGACAGGAGCGCATCATTTTGAGAGAAACCAGTTTTTTTTTTTCTTTTTTTCCTGTAAATACCTTTATTTTGCTGTTCAGTAAATTTTCCTGTAAACACAAAATTCAGCCGTAAATATATTTTTTTATTTTTGTTATAAATACTCGACTTTTATAGAACAAGACGGGGAGAAAAGAAAAAACAGAATCCAGACCCAAATTCCATTAACTTTCTATTTTTGTCTTGTAACTGGTGGAAATGCTTTCACGCAGCTCATATGGGAACTAGTGATTATGCCTTTGAAGTAGAACACTGAGTGGCATCAGCATCACGCGGGCCAATTGGGAATCATCCCTATCTTGGCCACGTCTTTCATGTAATACTGCAGGGAATAGGATGCTGACTCGCTGCTAATGAATTACACGGATTAGCTGTGGAACAAGGCGATCAGAAACAGGCATGTTCCTGTTTTTTTTCTACATCTCTTAAGGTTCACTGGGACAGAAATAGCTTTGGAAAAAATACACACCGTTTCCTTTGGCTTGTTTTGAGAGTGATTATCTAAATGTTATTCTGCAAGTAAACTTGATACAACCATGACTC
Source organism: Leptodactylus fuscus (assembly GCF_031893055.1). Lineage (NCBI taxonomy): Eukaryota > Metazoa > Chordata > Amphibia > Anura > Leptodactylidae > Leptodactylus > Leptodactylus fuscus. The sequence continues at coordinate 68,276,004 of NC_134267.1, read as the reverse complement.
TCGAAGGCACTGAGGAAAACACTTCCCAAGATACATTAACAAATGCAAGGCTGATACAGGGAGTGATGTGTCATTATATAGCGTATGGCAATCATACAAAGCCAAAATCATTTATTTATAGTATTTTTTTTAACATACATGTTACATGCTTAAAAGGGTTATCTAAGCAAATGATTTTGATGAGCCATGATTAGTATACAGTAGATCATGGACATCATATCAGCAGGGTTATGACACCAGGCCCAAATTGGCCTATAAGTGAACAGATGGATACCCGCTAGGCCTGGGAGTCAGGGTGCCAAACTCATCTTAGCATGGCTCTGTACACTCAATGTATGTCATATAGATGGTGCAGCACCTCAAGCAGGCTATGTCTTGGTATAACAAACTGGGTAGATTATTTAAGAAACTACCCAGTTTATTTTTACATACTGTAGACATACTGAGAAGCTAAGAAGACATCTAAGTGCAGAGTTAGGCCAACAAGTATCCTTCCTCCCCAGGACACATCTTCTTAATCAGACCACAAGCACCCCCTCTAAGGTCTGTGGAGTCAAAGAAGAAGTTGGGGCCAGACGCCCTATGCATCCCCGTACACTTACGTAAAGTTACGGCCATCGGAATATGGTGACTTTTAGAAAAAAAATTTTTTTAACACCGTTTTGGATTTTTTTTAAGGGGTCAAAATGTAAACAAAACCATATAAATTTGGTATCCCTGGAACCGTACCGAAACACAGAATATAGGGGACATGTCATTTTGGCTGCACAGTGAACGCCGTAAAACCAAAGCCCGTAAGAAAGTCGCAGAAATGCATTTTTTCTTCAAATCTACCCCATTCTGAATTTTTTTTCTTGCCTCCCATACATTATCCTATTAATATTATAAATGTGAAAGTTTGTGAGTTTGTGGGTTTGTGTGTTTGGATGTTTGCATGTTCGGATGTTTGTTCCTCAATCACGGAAAAACTGCTCCACCGATTTGGCTGAAATTTTCCACAAACATAGTCATTACACTCGATTAAACAATAGGCTACTTTTCGTCACAATAGCGCACATACGTTTGTGCCAGGACCCCCCCAAAACCCAAACTCACACCACCATCTCTGCAATCTCACACACTTTGGACCATAGCAAGCCACAAAATTCATATTGCCCTCTACAGCCTCGCCCCTAACCCCACACAATCACATATACATATACATATACTTTACCACTTTGCCCCTCACCTTAACGATTCTCCAGGAGGCGCTCTTTAACGCTCCGGAGCAGCCATGTTTGCCGACCCCCACCACTCTGACAATCCGCGACACCGCCCACCCATGTCAATACCCCTAGGCGGTCTAATAAATGCAAAAAAAAAAAGTTTAAAAAAAGTAAAAAAAAAATATAAAAAAAATAAATAAAAAGGATAAAAAATTCAAATCACCCCCCTTTCCCTAGAACACATATAAAAGTAGTTAAAAACTGTGAAACACATACATGTTAGGTATCCGCGCGTCCTAAATCGCCCGCTCTACAAAGTTATACAAATATTTTTCCTGTTCGGTAAACGCCGTAGCGGGAAAAATGGTCAAAAGTGCCAAACCGCCATTTTTTCACTGTGTTGATTCTGCTAAAAATTTGAATAAAAAGTGATCAAAGCAATAACATTTCCCGAAAATGGTAGAACTACAAAGTACACCCGTTCCCGCAAAAAAAGACACCCTATACATCCCCGTACACGCATGTATAAAAAAGTTACGGCTGTCGGAATATGGCGACTTTTCAAAAAATAATTTTTTAACACAGTTTTGGATTTTTTTTAAGGGGTCAAAATGTAAATAAAACCATATAAATTTGGTATCCCCGGAATCGTAACGAAGCACAGAATACAGGGGACATGTCATTTTGGTTGCACAGTGAACGCCGTAAAACCAAAGCCCGTAAGAAAGTCGCAGAAATGCATTTTTTCTTCAAATCCACCCCATTCTGAATTTTTTCCCTGCTTCCCAGTACATTATATAGAATAGATAATGGTGGCATCATGAAGAAAAATTTGTCCCAGGAAAAATTAAGACCTCATATAGCTCTGGGAGCGGAGAAATTATGAAGAAAGTTATGGGGTTTAGAAGGAGGGGAGTCAAAAATGAAAATCAAAAAATGCCATCGGCGGGAAAGGGTTAACTTCAAATACTTCTGTCCCAAAGTCACTATGTAAAGTTTATACCAACACCGTATATATAGCAGCTCTAATACAAAGTAACTGCAACACAAAAGTCTCACGTATTGTCTGAATTACAGCAAAAACAAGATACAAAGTTACATTTCATATCCCATACCATATACACACTACGAAAACCTTACCCACGCCTGTATATACCCACTTCTACAATCACCGCAGACGAAGTCGCGGGTACCAGCTAGTACAGAATAATTAATGGTGGCATCATGAAGAAAAATTTGTCCCGCAAAAATTAAGACCTCATATGGCTCTGGGAGCGGAGAAATAAAAAAGTTATGGGGTTTAGAAGGAGGGGAGTCAAAAACGAAAAACGAAATTCAAAAAATGCCATTGGCGGGAAGGGGTTAATATTGTATAATTAATCAAAAGCATAGATTGTTGCATAATGACCTTCTAATTTCAATCACTTCGTTTATTTGAGAATTAGAGGAGATTTTCTGCTTCTGTCTGACCCTGGCTGTCACCAATTTATGAAGGAGTAGGAGTCAGAGTCAGGCTGAGGAAATATAGAGGAGTTGGTGGTTTGGCCTACAGACTCCACAACCCTGCCCCATCACCAATCATCTTGCAGCATCTTGCTACTGCCGGAGCACATATTCCTAGCTTACAAAGTGACCTAGTTCAAGGAAAGAGCCAGGCAGCTGGCGGCTACTGACAGAGTTCCCGGACAGAAATAGTCTAAGGCAAGAGCTGCAGAATGAACTGAGTTAAACAGTTCATTTGCATAGAAGGTGAGCTGCAGAAATTACAGCACAGTCACTACATAAACAGTGAAGTCATCTGCTTCTATCCTAATTATAGATCAATATCTTTTACCCAGAAAAGCCCTTTAAATAATTTAAGTATATTAAGAAAGCAAGGGTCACCTATTTATTTTTAAAGCTTATATAGCGCCATCATATTCATAGCACTGTATGTATAGTACAATCACTCAATGCAGAATAACATACTGTCTATGCAGAATATGCTTGTCCTCCATTAATGGTTGTCCTATTCTGGAAGGCAAATATAAAACACATACAAGAGAATGCTGGAAGGGTTATATACAAACGTAGTGGTAGGCAAATATATTGTATGACATGGACAGCACTATCGCTAGAAAACACGCATCTGGTTTAAGTGGGTGGTACTGTAGTATATAGTAGCTGGGGTCTAAAATATATAACAAGAAGCATAGCTATTATATGTGGCTGTTTATGTGAAAAGGGCCCACACTGTCGATATGGAGTTCTTGGTATCATTGTAACGGTTATGGTGTAACAGTGTACAAATTCTTAAAAGTCTCAACAAATTTGTAAACTTGACATATTTTTAAATAAAATTTTTGCATAAAACAAAATTGTGATTTTTTTTACCCAAATATGTTTTGGACTATTTTCTCTATAATTAGTATCGACGATCTGGGCCCTTTTCACGTAAACAGCCACATATGTACAACTAGCTTCTGCCCGCGAGTTCGTCTGCGGGTTGTTGGCGTCGATGATCCGCCTATATTCAGCAAATTGCTACCGTCAATGGTTTGGCTGCTCCGGCATTTCGGCAGCTCTCAAGCTGTCCTGCTGCTGAACTTGTTCCTCACACCGTACCTGTGATTGTTCCGACATGTCAGCAACTCGCTGGGACACCATATAATAAGCGTGTTGTTGGTGTTTATCCGCCTGCTCCGGCGTTTCGGCAGCTGTCAAGCTGTCCTGCTGCTGAACTCGTTCCTCGCACTGTGCCCGTGAATGTTCCGGCATGTCACCAGCTCACTGGAACGCCAGATAATGAGTGTGTTGTTGGAATTGATGATCCCCCTCAGCTGCGCTTGAGGAGAAGTCTGTGACTTTTGTCTACCTTCATAGTTGTCGTTGTATACGACAAATTAGATGTTCTTTTTCCAGGCATGTTTAAAATTGGCAAACTGCCAATTTGGATTAAAGGTGATTGCCCATGTCAGTGTGTCAGCACTGCCTGGAGCAGATCAGATAATATGTAAATGTTTGTTCACAAACCACTGAGGGTTAGTGTGTGTTTATACAGAGAGATAACAGCCTTGGCTGAGATAAGGAGCTGCTAAGAACCGTTTAATAGAGTATGTGAACTTAAATTCATAACAGTCATTAAGGCATGTCATTTACTGGAATAAAAAGTAGCCTATATTTTAATCGAGGTTACAATCTATGTGCCAAATTTCATTCAAATCCGTTCAGCCGCTTTTGCATGATTGAGGAACAAACATACAAACATCCAAACTTTCACATTAAGGCTGGTCTTACACGGCCGTAATTTAAGTCCGCAAATGGTCTGCAATTGAGGGTTTTCAATTGTGGACCAACTGTGGACACATTATATTCAATGTGGCCTCCTACACCACTGGATATTTTATCTGTGGTGTGGCCGGGCCGCAACCGTGGTCCGCAATTTATAGAACATGTCCGTAATGGCCATGAATTGCGGCACTGCACGGACTCGCCCATAGAACTCTATGGGTGAATGCGGCAGGACACGGACGTCTGCGGAGTCTATGTTGCCGATCAGCAACTGGTGTTCCTATGGGACCTAGCTAACATTGTTAGCTTTTCCCACAATGCTTGGCCACCTAAAAAGATCAGGATCGGAATTCCGATCGCGATCGTGAAATTTACTCGATCGCCGATCGGAATCCGATCTTTTCCGATCCCTCAAGCCTATTTATTATATTAGTAGGATTCAGTGAAATAATGACATTATACCTAAAAGATGCAGTTTTATTTAAACCCATACATAGGGGCCATTTAAAGTTCCTAAATGGGCAAAAATCTATAAAATAAATGCAGTATTTTTCCAGTCATAGGTTATGTCCACAGAGCTGCTTCATACAGTTATTGATGCAGTTTTCTATAGTTGTACACCAGAGCAGACACAAAAGAAAGGATCCTAAGCCCTTCCCCTACTCTATTTTTGAATTCATTCTAAAACTGTGTGTTCAACTAAAACCTATGCGATTATGCTGATCCAATAACGGTGCGTATTACATATACTGACTTTATTTGGTCAGCCTGTATTCTTAGTGAAGGGAAACCCGTGTTTTATGCTATTTTATTTTCTAAACCCAGGGTAAATAGCTCACACATAAAGTGTCATTTATTCCCCTTCTGTTCCTCGAAGTAACCATGACATCAAGATAAACACTTCTGCCTGGGATCTTTGATAAACACACTTCTCTCGGGACATTTGTTTTCATGCCTCGAGTACTCTGTAATGAGATATTTTCAGCTGCAATATCATACACCCAAGCTAAATAGGACACAGGGAGGGAACAGATTTAATGTTATTCTAACCAGTGGAAAATGCTCTCTGCTACAGAATAATAAAAATGTTCCCTGGCTTCCAGATGTAGCATGTATGAAAATTTTACTTGCAGGACTTTTAACATGTTCACTACATAATGTATATTCTTAAATACTCACCTTTTTACATTGTCAACAGTCTGGATTGTTTATTGCGCCACTAAAGAAATGCATTGTGTCATAACCAGTCCTAGAGCTTAATAAAGTGATAAATGTGGCGGGTTCTGAAACTGCAGGCCCTACATATCAGTGTGCCCAGAACGAACAGGGAGCAGAATTAAATATATATATATATATATATATATATATATATATATATATACTCACCGGCCACTTTATTAGGTACACCATGCTAGTAACGGGTTGGACCCCCTTTTGCCTTCAGAACTGCCTCAATTCTTCGTGGCATAGATTCAACAAGGTGCTGGAAGCATTCCTCAGAGATTTTGGTCCATATTGACATGATGGCATCACACAGTTGCCGCAGATTTGTCGGCTGCACATCCATGATGCGAATCTCCCGTTCCACCACATCCCAAAGATGCTCTATTGGATTGAGATCTGGTGACTGTGGAGGCCATTGGAGTACAGTGAACTCATTGTCATGTTCAAGAAACCAGTCTGAGATGATTCCAGCTTTATGACATGGCGCATTATCCTGCTGAAAGTAGCCATCAGATGTTGGGTACATTGTGGTCATAAAGGGATGGATGGTCAGCAACAATACTCAGGTAGGCTTTGGCGTTGCAACGATGCTCAATTGGTACCAAGGGGCCCAAAGAGTGCCAAGAAAATATTCCCCACACCATGACACCACCACCACCAGCCTGAACCGTTGATACAAGGCAGGATGGATCCATGCTTTCATGTTGTTGACGCCAAATTCTGACCCTACCATCCGAATGTCGCAGCAGAAATCGAGACTCATCAGACCAGGCAACGTTTTTCCAATCTTCAATTGTCCAATTTCGATGAGCTTGTGCAAATTGTAGCCTCAGTTTCCTGTTCTTAGCTGAAAGGAGTGGCACCCGGTGTGGTCTTCTGCTGCTGTAGCCCATCTGCCTCAAAGTTCGACGTACTGTGCGTTCAGAGATGCTCTTCTGGCTACCTTGGTTGTAACGGGTGGATATTTGAGTCACTGTTGCCTTTCTATCAGCTCAAACCAGTCTGGCCATTCTCATCTGACCTCTGGCATCAACAACGCATTTCTGCCCACAGAACTGCCGCTCACTGGATGTTTTTTCTTTTTCGGACCATTCTCTGTAAACCCTAGAGATGGTTGTGCGTGAAAATCCCAGTAGATCAGCAGTTTCTGAAATACTCAGACCAGCCCTTCTGGCACCAACAACCATGCCACGTTCAAAGGCACTCAAATCACCTTTCTTCCCCATACTGATGCTTGGTTTGAACCGCAGGAGATTGTCTTGACCATGTCTACATGCCTAAATGCACTGAGTTGCCGCCATGTGATTGGCTGATTAGAAATTAAGTGTTAACGAGCAGTTGGACAGGTGTACCTAATAAAGTGGACGGTGAGTGTATATATATATATATATATATATATATATATATCTTCCTGGAGTTCAGGCTTTATTGTCAAATTCCTTAAAGTTGGGGTTTCCCTATCAGCTTACTTACCAATGGATAGGGGATAAGTGTCTGAGTGTTGGGGGTTCAACATATAATATATAACTGTATATAAATGAGTGTAGGTCCATTTTCTAAAATTAATTTGTAAACACTTTTTAAGCCTCTACTTCAGGGATATATTTTATTATTTAGCCCTGTAGTACAGGCCATACTGATCTATAGTGAATGTTGTCAGTATCATCAGAGTATATTAATCCTTAGACTCTCATAAACGTACATAGAAAAAGGGGCTTCCAGCTGATCTTCATTTTACTTGCTGCCTTTTATATCACTATGTGTTATTTACATGCAGTGAATCTGTGCACAAACTACAGTTCCCATAATGCATGTGCCTGCTCTCACTCTTGTGTTTGCTTCTTATAGGAAGAGGGGGGGGGGGGGGGAGTGTGAGCTTGTAATCAAAACATCTCAGCATTAAGTGACCTCAGATGTGGGAGTAATTCATTACCTGTCTTTTCATTGCGGGGGAGAATGGAGAAGGAAGGGGTACACAAAGAGTGAGATCAGGCAGACAAATCATGGGAAATGTAGTTTGTCCACAGATTTAAATAACAGTGATAGAAGGGGCAGCAAGTAAAATAAAGCTAAGCAAAGGCTACCCAAGGAGACAGTGAGTATTTAGCAATGCTGTGGATGTATTTGCAAATCATTTTTGGAAGCTGGATAACCCTTTTAATTAACCTCCTGACAAATTCCTTAAAGGGTAAGGATTCCCTATCAGAATACTTACCACTGGATAGGGAATATGTCTGATTGTTGAGGGTCCAACAATACGAGTGACCAAACAATCAAGAAAAATGGGGTCACTAAGTTGCTTGTGTGTCTGAACTAGTAGTGCATATTTGTGACCACCACTGTATTTTTGTTTATGCACTGACAGCGTAAACAGTGCGCCGTCAGTTTCATATATATATATATATATATATACAGGGTTGTGGTGACACATGCACACTACCGTATTTACACCATTGACTTTCTTATGACTGCTGGGGATCCCAGCCTGTAGACATTTACCCCTTTAACATACATACCCCTTTAATATACATTTTGGCCATTTTTCTGTTCATGCTGGTCACTGCGCTCTCATTCTCTCAGGATTGTCTGCCTGTTTCTAACCTGACACTATTTGTAATTTAAAATGAATGGAATATCTTAATTCAAACACTGCCATATTGCATCCTCTTGAACCGGTCCTAAATACGTGGGCACAAGACTTTTATACCCACGTATTTTATACCCAGTGTGCTCATGACAAAGTGTTATAAACTAATGCAGCATTAGTGGCAATATATCAGGGAGAAGGCTTATGGATAAGGAAATAGACCTATGGAGATACTAATGTCATAAGACACAGACCTCCCTAGAACTACACTACGAGAACAGCCTATTAATAAAAAGGCATGACAGTTTCTTTAAAACTGCTTATGGAAGCTTGCTATTTGCCTATGGTTCTCTCAGAGTTGTTTCAGCCTGGGATTTTGCACGCTTGTATCACCTATCACTACGTGTTATGTTGTGAGCAAGGATGTTTCCATTTGTAACACATAAGCGTATTTTAGTCTTGTGTGCTGACTCATTAATAAAAATGTAAATGTAATATAAGGATTGGCATTTAAGGAAAGAGCACTGTGGATGTTTTCTTTTCAAATGATTGTAGAGAAATAAAATTATTTTTATAAACAGAAATGTTGCCATTATCAGTTTGCAATTTTTCACATTGTCCCTTTTAGTCTAAGGGAGCGTTCACACTACCGTCGGTGTCCGACATGTAGTGTCCGCTCAAAATCTGTCACGGACACTAGGAGCGGACACTAGATGTGTCCGTGACACCTGTCATTCACTTGAATGGGCATCGGGTGCGTTCTTTTGCACTCCGTGCCCGTCCTTCCCTGTCCTGCATGCAGGGTTCTTCTGTCCGCTTGAGAAGTCGGACATCTTCTCTTGCGGACAGGAAAGGACGGGCACGGAGTGCAAAAGAATGCACCCGATGCCCATTCAAGTGAATGACAGGTGTCACGGACACATGTAGTGTCCGCTCCTAGTGTCCGTGACAGATTTTGAGCGGACACTAGGAGCGGACACTACATGTTGGACACCGACGGTAGTGTGAACGCCCCCTAACAAGAAAAGAAAAACTTCACAATTAACTTTTAAATAGGGGGTTTCTGCTTTAATATTTATGGCACATTCACAAGATACATCCAATTCTGGAATCTACACCTACAATGCCTTGTAAAAGTATTCAACCCCCTTGAACTTTTCAACCTTTTGCCACATTTCAGGCTTCAAACATAAAGATATCAAATTTTAATTTTTTTGGGAACAATCAACAACAAGTGGGACACAATTGTGAAGTGGAACGAAATGTATTGGACATTTTAAACTTTTTTAACAAATAAAAAACTGAAAAGTGGGGCGTGCAATATTATTCGGCCCCTTTACTTTCAGTGCAGAAAACTCACTCCGTTCAGTTCAGTGAGGATCTCTGAATGATCCAATGTTGTCCTAAATGACTGATGATGATAAATAGAACCCACCTGTGTGTAATCAAGTCTCCATATAAATGCACCTGCTCTGTGATAGGCTCAGAGTTCTGTTCAAAGCGCAGAGAGCATCATGAAGACCAAGGAACACACCAGGCAGGTTCGAGATACTGTTGTGGAGAAGTTTAAAGCCGGATTTGGATACAAAAAGATTTCCCAAGCTTTAAACATCCCAAGAAGCACTGTGCAAGCAATCATATTGAAATGGAAGGTGTATCAGACTACTGCAAATCTACCAAGACCTGGCACAAATCTGCCCTTTATGGAAGAGTGGCAAGAAGAAAGACATTTCTCAAAGATATCCATAAAAAGTCTTGTTTAACGTTTGCTACAAGCCACCTGGGGGACACCAAACATGTGGAAGAAGGTGCTCTTGTCAGATGAAACCAAAATCCAACTTTTTGGCCACAATGCAAAACAATATGTTTGGCGTAAAAGCAACACAGCTCATCACCCTGAACACACCAATTGATGGGAAGATGGATGGAGCCAAAAACAGGACCATTCTGGAAGAAAACCTGTTGGAGTCTGCAAAAGACCTGAGACTGATCCAAAATGTAAAGCAAAATCTACAATGGAATGGTTCACAAATAAATGTATTCAGGTGTTAGAATGGCCAAGTCAAAGTCCAAACCTGAATCCAATTGAGAAGCTGTGGAAAGAGCTGAAAACTGCTGTTCACAAACGCTCTCCATCCAACCTCACTGAGCTCCGGCTGTTTTGCAAGGAAGAATGGGCAATAATTTCAGTCTCTCGATGTGCAAAACTGATACAGACATATCCGAAGAGACTTGCAGCTGTAATCGCAGCAAAAGGTGATGCTACAAAGTATTAACGCAAGGGGGCCGAATACTTTTGCACGCCCCACTCTTTAGTTTTTTATTTGTTAAAAAAGTTTAAAATATCCAATATATTTCGTTCCACTTCACAATTATGTCCCACTTATTGTTGATTCTTCCCCCAAATTAAAATGTGATATCTTTAAGTTTGAAGCCTGAAATGTGGCAACATTTTGAAAAGTTCAAGGGAGCCGAATACTTTCGCAAGGCACTGTATGTGCAGAACAGGGATCCCCTGATCTGATCTGACTGATGATGTGTCAGTGGAGGTAAGGACACTCACATATCTCTCTATGTTCATTTCTATGGGATTTACAGAAGCTTTTGAGTAGTCATTCTCCACATAGGTTTCAGTTTTACAAGTGTCACCTGCTTTTATCAGACATTTATGGCATATCCTGTAAATATGTTACAGTATATACGTCCATGGAAGGAATATCCCTATAAAGGGGTTGTCCAGTTTTAACAAATAAACTTTATTGTTGGTATAATGAAAAGTTATACAATTTTCCATTATACTATCAATTCCTCATGGTTTTGCTTGCTGTTTACTTCCAGTGGATAAATCTCAGTCCATGGTCATGTGATATACAGTCCATGGTCATGTGATGAACTCATAGGTGCACAGCTCTGATTTAGGGTATATTCACACGGTAGAAAATGAAGAGGAATTCCTCTTCACTTTACACCACCGGTATTTTCGCTGTGGTCTAGCCGCAACGGGATGCCAATGCAGTGCATCAGCATTCTATCGCGGCATCCCACTCCTGATTAGGCCTAATCATGAGGGAGTCTCGAGCCACGGAATCTGTGGCAAGCTTGTGCTGGACGCTTCTTTTTTCCACGTCCTGCTGTGATCTCTGCCTCTCATTGAAAACAATGGGAGGTGGATTCCGGGAGGAATCTGCTCCAGATTCGGGGAAATCCACCCCCAAATCCACAGCGAATTCCTCTTTGTGAACACACCCTAATGCTCTGTAACTGTAACAAGCTGTGCTGTGCACATGACCATGGACTGTTGTTTTAGCCACTGTGCCATTAATAATAATAATAAAAAAGGCAGCAAACAGAGATCTAGAAAACCATGAGAAATTGATACCGAAAAAACATTGGAAAATTGTATAAGTTTTCTTTCCACAAACAATAACATTTATTTACTGTAACTGGACAACTCCTTTAAAGCTTTGGAGTTAGGATTTGTCAGCAGGTGTCAAAATGAAATCTATTTGGATGGACATCATTGCAGACTAGTGTTTGTCACAGTGTCATATAACATATACCAGGGTTGCCAATCTTCTGATAATAATGGACAACTTAAACAATGATGGGAAGCTACTTTTTTTTTTCAAATAAATAAAAGATAAAGGAAATTGACAAAATATCATTTAAGTGCAGGACTGAAAAGTACGGGACAGTGGCACCACAGGGAGTCAGGGACTCCTAATCCCCATCCAGTCTTTTGTCCAGAAAATATGGCAGACATAAAGTCCTTAAATCACAGGGCGAATACGCCCAAGAGAATTTGGCTTGAAGCATTGTTGCATCTTTCAAGTTAAATACTCACACTGTGCACGCCTAAAGCTTTCCATACTGCAAAACTGATTAATCCAACTCCACACCAGGCGTATAGCGATCCCCATCCTAAAGCCCGCAGTGCAAGTGATGAACCACTTTCTGGCAAGGCAGCTGTTGCAGTGGCTCCCTAAAAAATATAAAATTTTGTCAGCTGAAAGTATGTATACAAATTATTTTTTGTAACTATCTGAATGACATCTACCACTTTGACTGCCCTTACAAAAGAAGAAATGCTCCTAAAGCCCTTTTCTGGTAATGAGTGCTAGAATTATTGATTTTCATAAAAATCCAGAAAATTCAATCCAGAATAAGAAAGGCTTCTTCTTTTAAGTCATTAACATGCAGGTCTATTGTAAACAAAATCAGAAGAACCCAAAACGAACCTGCCAGACTACAGTTTGTTGAGTTTTCTTTAACCCCTTCTGGCTGGTGGAATTTTTTTATTTTCATTTTTGATCACCCTGCCTTCCAAATCCCATAACTGTTTTTTTTCTGTTCACAGAGCTCTATCAGGGCTTAATGTCTACAGGACAAATTGTTCTTTGTAATGGTACCATTTAAGTACTCAATGTTTTCAAGTACAATGTGCTGGGAAGCTAGAAAAAAGTTCAGATTGGGTGGAATTGGAGAAAAAGTGCATTTGTGTGACCTTCTCACGGGCTTAATTTTTACGGAGTTCATGATGCAGCCAAAATGACATGTCACCTTTATTCTATGTTTTGTAATGTGCCAGGGATAGCAAATGTATATAGTTTTATTCACATCTTACCCACCTTAAAATCCAAAACTCTGCAAAATAAAAGCATTGCAATATCCCGGCATTTGTATGACAGGCTACATAAATCAGCATGTCATACAAATACATGTGTTAGAGTTAAGTCCTCCATCTTGTATTCTGTCAGCCATCTTGTAACCTTTTTCTTATATAAGCTTTATGAGAATATCTGTTTAAAGCTCAAGAGGCCCTTTTGGGTGGTTAAGGAATGCTGTGTGGATGAATCCTTATCTTTGTCTATCTCAAGGGTGTCATCTTTTGAAGATGCAGCTGACTATTTGTATATCTCTTACTTGATGTATACACTTAGAGTGTGTAGAGTGTATATACTTAGAGTTTATGCAGCCTATTTGTTATCTTCAAGGTTGGAATTGATTGGCACCAGCATGTAATCTTCTCTATCTTGCCATGATATATACATATAGACATAGTGTGAGATGTTAGTTCACACATAAGTATTTTGAAGCTTTGTGTTTAAGGACAAAGTCCATCCTAGTTTGGAAAGCTATAATGAGATGCAAATTACATTAGGCCTTTAGCCAATAGTCATGTGCCAGGTTTATGTTAAAACTCTACAATGTTATGTCATTAGAATAGTCCAACCTGCTTTTGTCTGTATTGTATTTAAACTACCTTTTTGCACTATTAAAATCAGAACTCACTTGATACACTATCAGCTGTGTGTGTGTGTGGCTTCTCCAGGCTAAAGGATGGGTGAGCTCATCCAGGCCTGTTATTTAATTTGGAACTCTGCAACATACTCTATCATGGGGACCGCTTGATGTCTCTAACACATGCCAGACAAACCTAGCTGCCATGGCAATGGATCACCGGATTGTGGGCATTTTAGTACCAAGTCTTTGCGCTTTAATACAGCAAATACCCGGCAGCTATGGTGGCTGCTCAGCTCCTGGTCACCATATTTAAATACCTGACATCTGATGTACTATTACAGCAGATGTCAAGAAGGGGTTAATTGCAGCAAATTATGAAAACAGGTCAGCTCTTCTTATAACCACCCCCGAATTCTCAGCAAATTCCTCCATGTGAACATACCCTAAGGCTAAAGCTCCAAGTTATGGAAACTAAATGTTTTACAGAAATAGCACCGTGAATGAGATTCTGGCTAATCCTATCCACACATTGCGGGAAAAAAACACTACAGAAAAGCTACGTTTTCAAATAGTCCAATTAGAGTAACTCCAAGTTTGACCAATACTACTGGAACTCTCTTTCGGCGCCCACATAGAAGATAAATAGGGATTGTTCTGAAGGACCTGAAGATAATTGATACTGATGACCTTATCCACGGTATAGGTCATCAGTATTCAACACCCGAACTACATCCTAATCAGCTGTTTAAGCCACTGGAAACCGTATACTAGGTACTCAGGCCGAAGCAGGTCCTATCCAAGTGAATTGGAGTGGAGATGCAGTTCCAGGCACCTCTGCTACCCTGTACGGACCAGAAGTTCTATACAGTGTACAAATCTTTGATGCATTAAAGAAAGTAATAACTTCAAGGATAAATCATATATAAATACTTGGAATGTTTGTCTGTAATGTACAGAAACTATGAAAAGAGCATTAAAGGGTTAAACAGTTTTATTTATGTGAGCCAGATTGCTTCATCATGTGATTAGTATTCGAGCAAATGTAGAACATTTCTATGTAAACATTTCCAGAGAAAGATCTCACTGATAAAATGCTGGAAACTATAGGCAGCTGATATACAAAGACAGACAAAAGCTAGTCCAACAATTCAACAATTTTTTTTTTTTAACTAAACTTTATGGGAAACTACAGAAACAATATCAGATAAATGTATACTTTACTGGCTGAAAAAAATGGAAATGAATTCAATAGAAATAAACGCTCCTTTGAAATACAGGCAGAAATTTTGTGTACTCTTTTTTTTCAGCAGAATTTTCTACATAGAACTGTGTAAATCAATTCTGGCACACTCCTGTGCCCCTTTATTGAAATCTATGCCAGTTTTCCATTGTGAATTATAGTAAATGTGTGAGCCTGAGAAGTCTCAGCCCCACTTACTTTCCAAAAAAAGTGTTGATTGTGGGGCAGAACCCAGAATATGGCACATCTCTGGAACAGAAAAGGGCTGTGAGCTAAAAATGTGCCACATTTGTCACGTTTATTTTTAATTTTCTATGCCACTGTCTATATTTTATTTGTTTTTTTAATACTAAATCTTACACTCTGGCCACTAACCCTACATTCACACTACCAAGTTTCAAAGGTAAAACCCTGTGTGTTGGCTGGATGTACCGGGAGAGGGACTCCAAACATAAAAGTTATACAGTGCCTACAAGTAGTATTCAACCCCCTGCAGATTTAGCAGGTTTACACATTCTGAATTAACTTGGCATTGTGACATTTGGACTGTAGATCAGCCTGGAAGTGTGAAATGCACTGCGGCAAAAAAGAATTTTATTTCTTTGTTTAAATTTTTTTTAAATTGTGAAAAGTTTATTCAGAGGGTCATTTATTATTCAACCCCTCAAACCACCAGAATTCTGTTTGGTTCCCCTAAAGTATTAAGAAGTAGTTCAGGCACAAAGAACAATGAGCTTCACATGTTTGGATTAATTATCTCTTTTTCCAGCCTTTTCTGACTATTTAAGACCCTCCCCAAACTTGTGAACAGCACTCATACATGGTCAACATGGGAAAGACAAAGGAGCATTCCAAGGCCATCAGAGACAAGATCGTGGAGGGTCACAAGGCTGGCAAGGGGTACAAAACCCTTTCCAAGGAGTTGGGCCTACCTGTCTCCACTGTTGGGAGCATCATCCGGAAGTGGCAGGCTTATGGAACTACTGTTAGTCTTCCACGGCCTGGACAGCCTCTGAAAGTTTCCTCCCGTGCCGAGGCCAGGCTTGTCCGAAGAGTCAAGGCTAACCCAAGGACAACAAGGAAGGAGCTCCGGGAAGATCTCATGGCAGTGGGGACATTGGTTTCAGTCAATACCATAAGTAACGTACTCCACCACAATGGTCTCCGTTCCAGACCAGCCCGTAAGGTACCTTTACTTTCAAAGCGTCATGTCAAGGCTCGTCTACAGTTTGCTCATGATCACTTTGAGGACTCTGAGACAGACTGGTTCAAGGTTCTCTGGTCTGATGAGACCAAGATCGAGATCTTTGGTGCCAACCACACACGTGACGTTTGGAGACTGGATGGCACTGCATACGACCCCAAGAATACCATCCCTACAGTCAAGCATGGTGGTGGCAGCATCATGCTGTGGGGCTGCTTCTCAGCCAAGGGGCCTGGCCATCTGGTCCGCATCCATGGGAAGATGGATAGCACGGCTTACCTGGAGATTTGGCCAAGAACCTCCGCTCCTCCATCAAGGATCTTAAGATGGGTCGTCATTTCATCTTCCAACAAGACAACGACCCAAAGCACACAGCCAAGAAAACCAAGGCCTGGTTCAAGAGGGAAAAAATCAAGGTGTTGCAGTGGCCTAGTCAGTCTCCTGACCTTAACCCAATTGAAAACTTGTGGAAGGAGCTCAAGATTAAAGTCCACATGAGACACCCAAAAGAACCTAGATAACTTGGAGAAGATCTGCATGAAGGAGTGGGCCAAGATAACTCCAGAGACCTGTGCCGGCCTGATCAGGTCTTATAAAAGACGATTATTAGCTGTAATTGCAAACAAGGGTTATTCCACAAAATATTAAACCTAGGGGTTGAATAATAATTGACCCACACTTTTATGTTTAAAATTTATTAAAATTTAACTGAGCAACATAACTTTTTGAAGGCTCTAACTTATTTGCATCTTATCAAACCTGCTAAATCTGCAGGGGGTTGAATACTACTTGTAGGCACTGTAACTTAGAAGTTCCTGCTTCCCAGCAACATACGGATTTATTTCACCATCTGGTTTTATTAGATAAATATATACAGTATATTGCTGATACTTTTTCTTTAAAGTGTAACCCTAAAAAAATCATTATTTTTCTCCTCCTGGTGCAATTATTATTACTGCTTGAGGGTAAGGCCCCATATAGCAGGCGGCAGCAAAAAAGTGCTGTGGGAAACACCTACGGCAATGAATTGGGTTTTTTCCCAGACTGCTTTTTACAGAAGGTGCACAGAGGTTTTCTCTGCAGACTTTCTGCTTCCATCACACCTATAGCGTTTCCATAGGTATAAACGACAAGCTGTAATTTCCAAAACTGCAATACTTTTAGAAATTGCAACATGTCCACTGCGCATATTTTTTCGCAAAGTGTGGATGGGAGTCATTGCAGGGACTATAAAATGCTGCATTAAACTCTGCATTTCTGCCACAGTGTTTATGCCACGTGGGGCCCCCTAGCCTAAAACCATTTTTAGAAAAAAAAAAATAAAAAAACACCCAACTTCTTTACTTCCCTCACAACTTGCTATCACTGGGTAATCTCAAGCAGTCAGAATAGCATCCCGGGCAGTCTAGCTGGGCTGTGCAAAACGCTCCGCCTGACGGTACTTGTCCATAGTCTTATACTGGAGGGGCGTTCCTCACAGCTCAGAGTCATCCCTGGGCAGTAAGGAACACCTCCTCTGACAGTACAAGTATCACTATGGATGAGTAATGGCAGTTTCTCACAGCCCAGCTAGATTGTCAGGAATGCCCTTCTGATGTTGGGCAGAAATCGGTGCCAAAACTAACGGCACCAATATCTCCAGCCCGAGGGCACATTATGGGAAAGCCAACAGTGCACTGAATTCAGCGCACTGACAGCTTTCTAGTGGTATATAAAACTACAATTGCAGGAGGACATGAAAGGTCTTCTTTAAGGCAGCATATAGTCTTTTACTTGTACAGTAACATAGAATATGAGGAGTTTTAAGTAGAGCATCACACACCTTATTAAACCAGTTGGGACTCCTCTTCTTTGCAAGGGACAATGTTGTACCGAAACCAACGAGCATTCCTGCTGTTGCAACTGTACCAAGAAAAATTCCACCTGATGGAACATTTATATTAGAAATTAATTTTCAAATAGCAGCAAGTCCACATGTAATGGAAACGTCCAGTCTATTCATTGCAAAGGGTGAACTCTATAGTTAAAATCTGCAGAATGAATGATGCCAAACCTGTACTACATGCCAGTTTTCATGCCCATGTGCACGTGAATGAGTTTAATTAAAATCGCATCCATTTCTGGAACATTTTGTAAGTACAAGTGAAAGGCTCCCTGTACAAATATTGTTGGCGTGTCATTAAGAGATGCCACCAACGGCCAATCGTTGGAAGTCTGACAACTACTATAGACTCAGCATACAATATGGCAGCTATACTATAAGTTCTGTATCACATCGTCTCCTGTTAGCTCTACTTGGCTTTACACACAGTGTTTTGGAATATTTTTGGGATTTCAAAAATTTTACAGCCAAATGTTATATTAACATCTATTTACAGTATACACACCCAGTGGAACAAGTTTATGAAAGCTGCCTGCAAGAAAACTGTTTGTCATACATAGCAATAAGCAATTCATATCTTTGATGATTCAATGCAAAGGAGCCATATGGGGCAGAACATGCAAACTCTGAAAACTAAGGTGATTGTAACTTTTTTTATTTTTTGCCAGACTTCGTGCCTTCATTTTGCTTTTTGTAGAAGGGCATATAGAAGAGCATATAGAAGAGCGTATGGTTGCCACAATCAATGGTGCTTGCATTCAGGATTGGGTCAAATGCTAATAGAAAGGTAATAGGTAGGTGTATCCAAAAATTATAGGAAACTACTAAAGGATGATACACTTAAAAAATAACTTTTATTAGTTGTACATTAAAAAGTGTCAATTTGTGTATTAAAATATTTAGACAAAAATTCAGGATTGCTTTAACCACAGGAGAAATGGTGCACCTGTACTGGGCCATCACTGCTGCCGTACCAGACAGCCTGTCCATATCTCAACTCTATCTGTGCCCTCAGGATACAGAAGGAGTTGAATATGTTGGTGGTGGAGCAGGGAGCAGTCAGCATCTTGGCGCCACCATTTTCCCTGCTTTCTGTGGTTGGATATTATTGTATCCCTGGAGACAGGCAAGACCTGCCACAATCTCACCGAAGACCAAGGTCTGGGAGAGTATTTTTTTCTTCTGGCATGTTGGGGCCACCTAGGGAAGCATTGTACTGAGTGAGTGGGACTAAGGAGCTGTCACCACTATATTACACAGCATACTTGTGCTGTGAGGGAACACAAAGAGGCTGGTTGTGAATGGATGATGGTGTAAAATAATATTTGGCCATATTTGTCCCCCTCTGCATCCTCTAAACATTTGGACATATTCCTAAGCACCATTCATACTGACATCTACATTGCTTTTCTACCTATATTGGGGCAGATTTATTATTCATTTACTATTTTCCGGTTTAAAAATAAAGCTGCAGCAGTTATTGTGCCACTCATGTCACGTTCCTGAACAGGGGCATAGCGGGGGTGAGGCCATCAACCCCACCAGAGTTATTATCATGTGTGCCCGTTATTCATGCTGGAAACCTACATAAGTTATGAGTTGGCGCATGGCCCAGCTGAGGGTGCACCTCATTTATCATAATGTAGAGGTCTCCTCCACCAATGCAGGTAATATTCAGGCTGGCATTGATAATGTTCCCCATTATGTCCCCGTCATATATATTCAGTTATACAGCAGAGAATAAGGCAGTGCTGTACAGATGTACATTAGGGTGAGTGCTCATGTGGCGGCACTGCGTAATGTAAACAGGGGCCTGTCACCCTCTTGTCATTGATGTCTGAGGCAGGGGCAGGACAATAGTAGTTCAGGTATGTCAGCGTGTGAATTGTGCCTAGTGATCTCTACTACACGTTTATTAGAAACTGAGACCGCAGCAGCTGACTGAACGTCAGGTCACACATGACACTACGGAGAGCTTCGGTCCGGTACCGCACTACACCGTGCAGAAGACGCATGCACACCTTTTATAAGCAGCAGCTTGTGTTCCCGCGCGGCCTCCTCAGGCCGGAGCTCCCGACCCGCGTCCTCCATTACAGCCGGAGCTTCGGGCCCGCGTCCTTCAGCACAGCGCCCTGCGCCTCCATTACAGCCGGGGCTGCACATTCAGCCGCACACACGTCCTATATCTCCTCCTCTTCCTGGATCACAGCCCGTCACAGGATACGGCATTGTAGTGTGAGGCAGGAGCTCAGACTGGTGGCAGTGCCATGTAATGTGCCAGGTTCCGAGTACTTGGAGATGTCAGGTCAGGTCATTCCACACAAGTGTCCTCATGTCATCTCCGCTACTGACCAGCCATAGTGTAGAGCCCCAGCCCAATGCCTCATAGCCAGGACTTTTACATGGAAAGGATTCTTATATGTCAGACATTTGGTATTAGTGGTAAAGATGCTTTTACACTTGCTGACATCTTGGCAGGGGGTTTCTGGGGGAAGAGCCCATTCAGCCTGCTGCAACAATGGGGAAGCCGTGCCCTTCTCAGGACTCCATGTCCCTATAGGAACAAAATATACCGGCCACATCTCCTTTCCAGGTATAGCAGCACATACAGTTGTGCTAAAAAGTTTACATTCCCCGGCAGATTTTATGGGGTATTTTGCCCTTTTTTCAGAGAATATGAATTATAACACAAAAACCATAAAGTATTTGTGTTACCATTCATATTGTCTTAAAAAAGGCCAACCCCCCCCCCCCCCCCCAAAAAAAAAAAAAAATCTGCCAGGGTATGTAAACTTTTTAGTACAACTGTAAATGCCAAAGTCACATGTGATTGAGTCACTGACGACCAGGGATATTTGCCTGCTCTTCTGTCACGGAGGGAGGTCACCCCTTTATCAGTTTTTCCACTGTTTTGGTACCATAGTTCACACGGGGACATGGACACTGATTTCGACAGCTGATTTTGCGGCCAAATCAGCCTCCATAAAATGTAGCCCTATGTGAATTGCTAGCTTTTTTTTTTTCTGCTAGCAGAAAAAGAAGCGACATGACCTTTCTTCAGGCGTTTAACGCCTGAAAAAATGAATTGGAGTCTATGGGGCGCTGAAAAAAACCGCTAGTGGTTTTTGGTCGCTTATTTTTGCAGCTGTTTTGGCAAAAACAGCGACTGAAACCGCTAACAGTTTTTTATCATGTACTTTTTTGTAGTGCAAAAAAAAAAAGCTTCAAAAAAAACAGCGACCGAAAAAGCGTCAAAAACAGTGTCAAAAACAGCGTCCAATGCAAAAAACAGTGTCCAAAAAAAGCGACGCTGAAAAATCAGTGACAAAATCAGCTAGGCTTTTTTCACGTGTTTCCTCTTCATTTTTGCCGCAGTCTCGCCATGACTGGAGTGCTGACGCAGTGCATCAGTATTCTGGCATGGCATCCCTCTACTGATTAGGCCTGAATGAATGCGCCTAATCAGGAGGGAGTTTTGAGCCGTGGAGTCCGCGGCAAGATCGAGCAGGACGCTTCTTTTTCCTGCATCCTGCTGTGATCTCTGCCTTCCATTGAAAACAATGGAAGGTGGATTCAAGGAGGAATCTGCTCTGGATTCGGGAAGAAATTCACCCCCAAATCTGCAGCAAGGGAGGAGGGAGGGGCTGACAAGCAACGGACCTCCTCAGATAGGGGAGTGGGGAGGTGAGAACTCCGGGATTACTGTGCTGTCTATTTTCAGCTTTTCCACTTATCAGCCGGTTTAATTGAATTTGGCTGATAAGGGCCGAGATAAAGAGTCCGTTACCTCTATATTAAATGCAAGCTGACTCAAATCCAGCTCTGCTACATCAGTTTCCACATCAGCTTATACTGTGGTAATGCATTTACAACCAAACCCTCATTACTGACTGCAAAGATAGCAGAGCAAGTGAAACCCCGCCCACCAATGTGCCGAGAAATCCAGGAAGTGAAGAGAGCACAGACCTGCAGGCGGCAGAACAAGAGTTATGGGAATACCCCTTTAACTTGTGCAATTTTCAATTGTGGTGTTCTTCTATTTCAGAACTCAAGGCCTCTGCAAACTTGGAATGGTGCCTGATCTTTTTACAGGGGAATTATGTTGAACACCTAAATATTCCCAAATGCTGTTTTAAGTAATTTGATGGGTGTCATTTCTAGGTTTGTTTGTTTTTTTTTATTATATGTAGGCCCATAAAAGTCACTTCAGAAATGAAAGGATTGAAACAAAGTAGACTCATGGTAAATGTAAATTATTAAGTGTATTGTGTGGTATGACTGTCTAACAAGCTTAAAGGGATTCTACCATTAAACTACTTTTTTTTCTAATTACCACGTCGGAATAGCCTTAAGAAAGGCTATTCGTCTCCTACCTTTAGACGTGGTCTCCGCTGCGCCATTCCGTAGAAATACCGGTTTTAATCGGTATGCAAATGAGCTCTCTGCAGCAATGAGGGCGGGCCCCAGTGCTGAAAGGCCGATGAGCGCATCCCCATTGCTGCCCGAGAGCTCTTTCCTGCGCCGCCTCCTTCTTCTGCAGCAACTCCGCCTCTTCTGGCTTCTCTTGCTCTTGTAGTTCTATACAGGAGCATAGAGAGGCCACCCCAAAATAGCCGCCGGCTCCTGTATTGAACTGCAAGAGCGGCTACCCAAAAATGGCTGGCGGCCAAAAAGAACGCTGGTTCTGCCAGAGGAAGTGGAGTCTAAAATCGGACCAGAATGGAGACTGCTGTGGACCGATCTTAGACTCCGACTCCTCACTGACGAGCCTCCGGCAGAACCAGCGTTGATTGGCCGAATTCTGTACTCTGTATGGCATTCGGACAATAAACACTGGTCAATGCATTCCTATGGGAAAAAGTCAGCTTGCGCATATCACAAGCTGACAGGGATCCCGACGAGATAGAGCCCCAAAGAGCTGGGTGAGTAACATTCCCACCTAAATAAAGGTAATCCCTAGCTAACCCTGCCTGTACATCTGTCCCTGTCTCACAGTCACATAGTTCACAGTCTCATATTACCCGAATCTGAAATCGACCATTCGTATAAAGTGGAGTTCACCTGATTTAGCCAGCCAATTACTTTTTCCGATTTTTTTTCAATGCCTCAGTTGTCGTAGTTCCTGTCCCACCTCCCCTGCACAGTTATTGGTGCAAAAAAGCACCAGGGAAGGTGGGAGAGGATACAAATTTTTAGTGTGTTTGCCTCGTGGTATTCAATTGGAATCGAATACCTCGAACGGCCTGATATTCGATCGAATATCAATTCGATCGAACGCCGTTCGCTCATCTCTAGTGCCTACAAAAGAAATGGCAAGTATAAGGGAAGTTATTATACATCTACCTTCTGTTTAATCTACTGTACAACTGGCTTTAGCGCTAAAATCTGCAGCAAAATGTGCAACAGAAAAAACAGTTTTTCTGATTTGTGGTGCCTTAGCCTAATAGTGGCTGCAGTTTAGTGGAAAAAAACTAAGTTTCAGCAAACAACCACAACATATACAACCAAAACAGAAAATCCATTGAGAATCGAAAATACTCTATACCGAGAAGGTTTATGATGTTATCTTAGAAACACATCTTAGATGCACTGATTTCTATTATTCAGATTTTGCCAACTAGAAAAGCTGGAAAAGTTATTTCACCTGCGATACTAATGAATAGTGTAGATTAAACAATAAAAAAAATAGTATTGGTGTATATAACCACATTCGTTTGTATTGACTACTCTTATTGACGTTGACCTAAATTTAGCTGTTAGTTTGTTAAAGCTAGGGCTATGTACGTACACTAATGCAGAGGTTATGTAGTTGAGATCATAGTTTTAACAATGGAGCATTGAGTAAATATGAATACACAAAGCTGCTTAACAATTCTAGAAAACTGACTAAGCTGCTGAGGTCTTCAAATTTCCTAAAACCCCCACACAACTCTGATGTGTGCTGTACCTGTTCATAACTATTATTTATCATATTTATGCTGTTTCCATAAGATAAGAAGCAGAAATCTTAAACTGAGAATTCTATGCACAAGTCTTCGCAAGGCTCATTTTAGGGTAGAAATCACAAAGCACTCATCCCTAGTTTAGGCCTAACACAAATCAAAGGATACAGTGGGAGAAATTTATTAAGAGACTCCAACACAAGAATCTCCAGATTTACTAACAGTCTCCTAACTCTTAGTAATTGTAATTGCATATGTAGGTGCATCATCGACGCCAGCAACCCGCCAACGAAGTCGCGGGCAGAGGCTAGTAGGAACTAAAAGAAAAAGAAAGACGTCAGGATCATTTAGTTTTCCAGTCTTCTGGCACAAATTTATAAATTTAAATATGCAGCTCTGCAAGTGCGCCCCAGTCCCCCTAGATTCCTGCCCAGCTATATCCATAGTTTAAGAAAGTGGCAAGCAAGGCGCAAGGGCTGAGATGCACCATAGTGGGCCAAGAATGCGTTAAGTTAAGGCACAGCTTAAAGGCACAACTGCCTTAGTAAACATGGGCAGGTAATATCAAATCAAGTAAAGCACATTGTAGTGGACATTATGCAGAACACTGTCATACCTTTAGGGTGCATTCACACAGAGGAAAATGGTGCTGGATTTGGTGTGGAATCTGCCTCAGATTTAGCGCTGATTAAAAAAAAACCAGGACCACCTGGGATTCAAGATATCTATAGGGTCTACAGTAATGAAAAAAAATTACAAAACTTAAGAATTCGAATCGCCCCCTTTCCCTATAACACATAAATTTTTTTTAAAAAAATACAGTGAAGCATACACTGCATTATGTATCCCTGTGTCTGAAAACGTCCAGTTTACCAACTTATACAAACATTTTTCCCATTCAGTGAAGGCTGTGACGGAAAAAAAAAAAAAAAAACTAAAAGAGCCAAACCACAGTTTATTCATTCCCATAAAAATTTGGTTAAAAAAAAAAAACAATCAAAATAATAGACATTCTACAGATTGGCACGAATAAAAAGTAAATCTGTCCCGTAGAAAAAGACGCCTTAGGCATATAAATATAAATTCCAGCAATTGCATCCTATCTCAACAATAATAATATGAATTTATAATTTATGGTAAATCATAATATTGAAAAAATTAATTTTTTTTTGGATATTGGTGAAACAAGATGATAATATCAAAATTCTGCCATATGTCAAACCAATTCTATATTGAAAGCCAAGTCATGTCATCTGTCACATGTGGTAAAACATGTACAGTGGGAGAGTTAATAAAACATAGGTGTGATGAAGAAAACTTGTAACCAATGAAAACATAGAGAATATCCAGAATGGAGTTTGAATAGGACAAGAAATATTGTTAGACACATGAATGGAGAGACACTTACAACGAATGCAAATAAGACAAACATAGGGTTTCTAGAATGAGGGATGGTGATGGACTCTGCACGCAATATAAATCCTAGGGGGAGAAAAGCTGAGTGAGTCACTGGTGGAGAAGGAGACTAGAAGGTACTTGTAGATCATAGATTAAATAACAGCATGCAATGTCAATCAGCTGTTTCTAAGGCCAGCAGGATATTACCATGTATTAAAAGAGATATGGATTGGCGGGACAAGGATGTAATATTACCACTTTATAAATCTGAGTTATGCAGGTCAGTTCATAAATAGGATATTCTAAAGTTGGAAAAGGTACAATGTAAAGCCACAGAACTGATAGGGGAATGAAGGACCTCAGTTAGGAAGAGAGATTAAAGGAGTTAAATCTGTTTTAAGGCATTTAAAGGGAGATATGATACGTTTTTATCAATATATAAATAGCCTGTACAAAAAATATGGAGAAAAACTGTTCCATATTAAAACTCCTCAAAGGACAAGGGGGCACCCTGGAGAAAAAAATGCTTAGGCTCCACGCTGTGTTTTTTTTTTTTTTTTTTGTGCTAAACCCTGACTACAGAGGGAACGGGAAATATACAGGAATAACATATTTATACAGCCTTCCACTCAGTCCACACCTTGCTTTGGCTCAGAGAACTGTAGCAAAATCTATAACAAAAAAAGCTGCGTTTCTGCAACTTGGAGCCTAAGGCTGAGTTCACAAGGGGTATTTTGGTCAAAATCCTGACCAAAAAAACGGCTCCCATAGAAATCAGTGGGAACTGATCAGTTCTTTTTTCCGGGAGTGGTTCTGGCTCCCGGAAAAAAGAAGCAACGTGCTCATCTTTAGGCGGATGCCGCGGCCGGTTGAGCCGCAAACGTCCGCCTGAAGACACTCCCTCCCAACTAGGCCCATCATTTGGGCCTAATCCGGAGCGGGATGACGGTGCACTGCATTGAAAGCAATAGGGAAAAAAGCCTCCCTTTGATTTCAATGGGTAGCACACGTATGCCGGCACCCATAGGAATTAATAGGATCTGGATTTTACGCGCTAATTCGGAACAAGTTTTACATTCAGAATGAGCGGAGCGTAACTCTGTGTGCAGGCTCCCTTCTAGTGATTTTCTGAAGACATGTACATGAAGTTGTAGGCCATAGTGATATGAATGAACTCTGCACATGTTGAACTCTTATTTTTAGGAGGTTTGGTGCATATAATTTTTTGTTTGGTTTCCGCTTTTAGCAACTAATATAAATTCATTTGCGTTTTTTTTTTTTTTTTTTTTTTTAAAACACACTTTAAATCAAAATTGCATGAAGGTGCCTGTTCGTATACAGTACCAAGTGGCATTCTGACAATGCTGCAGGTGTCTACTTTAAGAAAATATATAGCTATGGGTTGGTTGGATGATTTTTTAATGTTGCAATTTAGGTTTTATTTGTCCATCTGAAAACTGTGAAAATTGCTCTGGCTACTGGAGGTGCAAAATTTCCAGAGACCCTTGGCAGCGAAAGGATTACATTTCCTCCTGACTGTGGCTCAAAAATACCACTGCAAAATCTTCAACAAAAAACGCTGTGATTCCACAATGTGGGACCTTAGAACTAAGGCTGAGACCCCAATGTTGTGGAAACGCAGCTTTATTTGTTGTAAATTTTACTGTGGTTTTTTGAGTCAAACCCAGGCATGGCCACAAAGGGAATGGGACATATATAGGAAGTTCTTTTGCGTCTACATCCTGCTCAATCCAGTCCTGGGTTTGGCTAAAAAAAAATGCAACAACTTTTTTTTTTTTTTTTTTACAGCAAAATAGCATCAGTTCTTATATCAATGTATAGTATGCTAATTTACTTCACTCGTCCCTTCAGTCATGCCATATTTGATCCTCTTTATATGTCTTTTTATTTTAACTACACCATGTAAATATGTGGCATAACTCCTTTAAGATGATCCGGCCTCTTAATATTTCTGGCACATATCAGGAGGCCCTGTGACTAGAATCTAAATCTTAGCCAACCAGAGACCGGTGTAGATTTCAGGTATAGCTTGTGCTAGTTTTCTGATGTATATGACATGAAATCCACCAAGCTAGGGCTTCCATGATCCAGGATACACTGTCCTACTCTCTGTTCACTTTGTACAGGTGAAAATGACCATGCACCAGATAAAGTACCTTTTTCATGTCAGTTTTTTGGCACAAAGCTTTAATAAACTCCAACCATTGTCATTGTACCTACTGTGAATCTCCCCATTCCTCAAAGTTTACTGTCTTCTCAAGTAGATATGGTCATAACTACTGTGTATAATGAAATGCTCCAGTATTTTTCCTGAATTTGTTTGGGCCTTTGACACTGGATATCTAAAACTTTTTGTTTGTGAATTGTACTTTTTTCTAATCTGTATATCAAGATTTACTGAGACTTAAAGAATAAGTAGTAATACATCTTTGAGCAAACAAAAACCATCAGAAATAATTTTCCTTGTATGCTCCCTTCTTTTTAGTCATTCTTTTTCTCTATACTCCAGCTATGTGTTTTGGACTGTATTTTGCTATTACAGTCATTTTGGTTACGGAGAAACTTTGAAATTGTGCAGTAAATTGAGCTTCCCGCTAGTTTAGACTACAACAGAATTGGTCTTGAAAGCTAAAGCTTGTCTTCTGAATACTGTAGAAGTTCAAGTATATTTCTCGGATCAGCGTGAATCTAACAGATAAATAGGTTGGCATTTTACTTACTTTTTTGTGGATTTTATATTAATATTTACAGATGTTTCATGTTTAGGTTATTGCACCTCATTGCTGATCTTCTTAGCTCCCATAAATAGTAAGGTAAGATTCATTCAACAATAATGTTATTACTTCATACAGGAACAATAAGGTGCTGTAAAACCCTTACTTGCTAAGCTATGGTATATTATATCATATTTTACTATCCAGGAAAGCCATGCTTTAATTATTCATCCCGAAGCAGAACAACAAATAAATGGTTTGAGCCTTCTGAATAGGTGAGTTACCAAAACGGACAATAATATTAACTCAATTTGTGACAAAATGGATGACACAATTTAACCCCTTAACGACCGGCCCATAGGGAATCTACGTCGGCAGTGACAGGTCCTTCCTGACTGCCCTATAGGAAAACTACGTCGGGCAGTCAGGGAAGGATTCCCTGTCAGTGCCGACGTGAATGGAGCGGATCTTAGCTGTATCTTACAGCTAAGACCCTGCTCCATAACCCCCCCATCGGAGGGGTCTCCGATGGGGGGGTTTTAACCCCTTCAGTTCCGTGATCAAACATGATCACGGAACTGAAGCGGTTCCGTGATGGTGCCGGCGGTATCGGCACCCCCCGCGGCGAGATCGGAGGGTGCCGATATACAAAACATGCAGTCTGGGGTCTGGCCAGTGACCCCAGACTGCCTGAGCCCCCTGTTACCTGGTTGATCCTGCCCCTGTTGTCAGGAAGCCAAGCGATGCATCTACATCGCTTGGCTTCCTGACACAGACTGGAGACACGTGCAGCCTGTGTCTCCTGTGTCTCCAGCCTGTAATACTGATTCAGCAATGAAGTCATTGCTGAATCAAGTGTCCTAAGAGGGACACATAAAAAAGTGAAAGAAAAAGTGAAAAAAAAGTGAATAAATAAATAAAGCTTTTGAAAAAAATGAATAAAGTTATAAAGCCCCAAAAGTCTCCTTTTTTCTATAAAAAAATGAGTTATGTAAAAAAAACCCTAAAAATTAATAAAAACAATACATATTTGGTATCGCCGCGTCCGTAACAATCTGTACAATAAAACTGAAATAATATTTAATGTATACGGTAAACGTCGGGGGGAAAAAAACGGAAAAAACCCGCCGGAAGTAGTGATTTTTCACCATCTCACCTTAGAAAATATGCTATAAAAAGTGATCAAAAAGTCATATACACCCCACAATAGTACCAATAAAAAGCGCAGGTTGTCCCGCAAAAAATAAGCCCCCAACCAACACTGTCCACGGAAAAATAAAAATGTTACGCCTCTCAGAAGGTGGCGATGCAGAAATCACTGATTTATGTCCCCAAATGTGTTTTTGTTCTGCAGAATTAGTATCGCATAAAAAAAATACTATAAATGAGGTATCGCCGTAACCGTACCGACCTGCAGGATAAAGGTCACATGATACTTATACTGTACGCTGCATAGCGCAAAATTTAAAAGGGAAAACTCAATGCCAGAATTGATTTTATTTTTTTAAATCCAGCAAAAAAAGAGTTAATAAAATGTACTCAATAGATTGTAAGCACCCAAAAATTGTGTCATTACAAAATACACCTCATACCGCAAACAACAAGCCCTTATATGGCCACGTCACCAGAAAAATTAAGAAAATATAGCATCCAGCAATGTGAAGACAAAATCCCGCAAAAATCGCCAAATCATTAGAATACAACTGGCTGCGGCAGGTAGGGAATATATAAGCTGTGCGAGCGTATATCAGGGGACACCCCATATTTACAGCTTATGAGGGAACGGACACCAGAAATGACCCCCAAAGTGACCCCCAGAGTGACTCGACTAATCATAGGAGCTACTGGGACATAGTAGGGAATTTGGTGTCTGCAATGTCCTCCGCACTGCTTGTATATTCCCTCTTCGCCATCCGCTGTGCAGTCACGTCCGGATACTAATACTCACTACACCCCCTGATAAATTCTTTGAGGGGTGCAGTTTTCAAAATGGGGTCACTCCTTTGGGGAATCCACTTTTCTGGTACCTTACAGGCTCTACAAACATGACATCGCGTCCAGATACCAAACATCAAAATCTGTACTCCAAAAGCCGCATCGCGCTCCTTCCCTTCTGCGCCCTGCTGTGCGCCCAAACTGCAGTTTATGCCACATGTATGACACATGTATGACACTGGTGTACCCGGGATAATGTACGTAATGTCATATGTGGTATAAACTGATATTAGGGCACAGCTGGACACAGAAGGGAAGAAGGGTTATTGGGTTTTTGGAGCGCAGACATTTGGTTTTTGGATGCCATGACACTTTTGCAGAGCTGACACGCCAAAGTGGAATCCCCTGATATGTGACCTTATTTTGGAAACTACACCCCTGAAGGATTTATCCAGGGGTACAGAGAGCATTTTTAACCCCTAAGTGTTGCTATAACTTATTATCCATAAATGAATACGAAGCTGATTGTGAGAAGTGAAAATACCAATTTTTCTAGGAATCCGTCATTTCAATGCGTAATATGTTGTGCCCGACTTGTATCAGAAATGAACGCTCTGAAAGCTGTTGTGCCCGGGATACCCACTTAACAATTTTTGGAGTGTGTATCTCTGCTGACATAAGTTGGGCACAACATATACTGAAATGGCGAATCTCTGGAAAAATTTCATTTTTAACTTCTCATTGTCAGTTGCGATTTCATTTCTGGAAACTAAATAAATGCAACCCTCAAGGGTTAAAAGCGCTCGCTACGCCACTTGATAAATCCCATCAGTGGGCTAGTGTCCAAAATGGGGTGACATGTCTGCAGATTCCACTTTATTGGCAATTCAGGGTCTTTGCAAAAGTGATGTCCAGAAACCAAACTGTGCGCCAAAAAACAAATTAGCGCTCCTTCCCTTCTGTGCCCGGCTGTGCCCAAACAGCCGATTCTACCCACATATGGCATTAAGTCCGTTATCCGGGGTACACCAGTGTCATACATGTGGGCATACACCGCCATTTGGGTACACAGCAGGGCGCAGATGTGAAGGAGCGCTATGTGCTTTTGGAGTGCAGATTTAGATTGTTGGTGTTTGGACACCATGTCATATTTGCTGAGACCCTAAAATTGCCCCTACAAAATGGGGTCACTTCTTAGGGAATTCCAGTTTACTGGAACCTCCAGGGCTCTGCAAAAACATCATGGCGCCTAGAGGGTCCCTCTAAATCTGTACCCCAAAAGCTAAAAAGCGCACTGCTCCTTCTCTTCTGAGCCCTGCTGTGTTCCCAAGCAGCAGTTTACACCCACATATATAATTTTTTGACCCTCGGGATGGCCCCTTAATAGTTTGCAGAGTGCAGGTCTCTGACAACACAAAGTGGGTGCAACGTATTGGGCACCGAAATGGCAGATTTCTTTCAAAATTTCAATTTTCATTTTGTACATTAATTTTTGGGAAGCATTTTTAGGCTCAGAGTGATAATACACCTTGATACATTCTTTGATGGGTGTAGTTTTTAAAATGGGGTCACATTTGAGGGGTTTCCATTGTATTGGTACTTTAGGGGTTCAGCAAATGCGACATGGCACCTGAAAACTATTCCAGGAAAATCTGCCCTCCAAAACCCAAATAGCGCTCTTTCCATTCTGAGCCCCACCATGTCCCCATACAGCAGATTATGGCCACATATGGGGTATTGCCGTGTTCAGAAGAAATTTTGTAACAAAATGTGGGGGGCTTTTTCTCATTTAACCCCTTGTGAAAATGAAAACTTTGGGGATAAAGGGACATTTTAGTAATTTTTAACCTACACATCCCAAGGTTAGTAAAATCTGTGAAAAGGCTATAGGGTCAAAATACTCACTATACCCCTCAATGAATACCTTAAGGGGTCTAGTTTATAAAATGGGGTCATTTATGGGGGGTTTCAATTGTTTTGGTAACGTAAATCTTGTTTGAATGTGCAATGGGCCTAAAATATCTGCAAGCAAAATTTGTGTCTTGAAATTCAGTTGGCGCTCCCATCTTTTTGGGCCCTACCGTGCGTCCGTACATAGGATTAAGGCCACAAAGTGTACATTTTTGAAGACGGGAGAAATGGGGCCATCTATTTTGGGGTGTTTTTCTTTATTTTCATGCCTTGTGTGCAAAAAAACTGCCTTTAAAATGACTCTTTTGTGTAAAGAATATGACAATTTTTTGTTTGACACAAATTCTTTTAAAACCTATGGGGTCAAAATACTCACTATACCCCTCAATGAATACCTCAAGGGGTCTAGTTTATAAAATGGTGTCATTTATTGGGGTTTTAAATTGTTTTGGTAACTCAAATCTTGTTTAAATGCATAATGGGCCTGAAACATTTGGAAGCAAAAATTGTGTCTTGAAATCCAGTTGGTGCTCCCTTCTTTTTGGGCCCTACCGGGCGTCCGTACATAGAATTAAGGCCACAAAGTGTACATTTTTGAACACAGGAGAAATGGAGTCATCTATTTTGGAGTGTTTTTTCTTCATTTTCATGTGTTATGTGCAAAAAAACTGCCTATAAAATGACACTTTTGTGTAACAAAATGACATTTTTTTGTTTGACGCAAATTTTCTAAAAACATATGGCATCAAAGTACTCACTATACCCCTCAATGAATACCTCAAAGGGTCTAGTTTATAAAATGGGGTCATTTATGGGGGTTTTCAATTGCTTTGGTAACTCAAATCTTGTTCAAATGTGCAATGGGCCTAAAATATCTGCAAGCCAAATTTGTGCTTTGAAATCCATTTGGCCTTCCCTACCTCTTGGGCTCTACTGTACGTGCGTATATAGGACTAAGGCCACAAAGTGTACATTTTTTAACATGGGAGAAGTGGGGTGATATATTTTGGGGTGTGTTTCTTCTTTTTGACGTGTTGTGTGCAAAAAAACTGGTTTTAAAATGACACATATTTGAAGAAAATGAAAATGTAATTTTTTTCATCATTTGTAATAATTCTTGCAAAACAATATTTGTTTGATCAAAATGCTCACTGTACCCCTCAAAGAATACCTGAAGGGGTCTAGTTTTACAAATTGGGTCATTTAATGGGAGGTTCTGTCATTATGTCACCTATTCTTGTCTGCAAACATAGCTTGGTACAGGAAAAAATCACAAACTCAAAATTTCCAAAATTTGCTTTTAAATTTGATAAACTTCTAAATTGTCTAAATTACTCAAATATGCTAAAATTATTTCAAATATGCTTGAAACACAAAAGGAACATTTGGAAACATATAACTAGTAACTTTTTTGCCCTGTATTATTGTGCATAAGTGAGATATCGCAGCTGAAAATGGAAAACATTGTAAAAATTTCAAAATTTTCATCATTTGCGAGTTTTTAAATAAATTTACACAAGTTATATCAGTCTAATTTTACCTTCTCAGTAAAGTACAACATGTCACGAAAAAACAATATCAGAATCGCTTGGATGCGCTATACTGTTACAGAATTATTCACTGATAAAGTCACACAGGGCAAATTTCCAAAATTTGGCTTGGTCATTAAGGTCTAAAATAGGCTGGTCACTAAGGGGTTAAAGGGATTTCCCTGCAGTAAAGTATGGTTTAGCTATCATTAGTATTGGTCATCTCCAGTGAGCACTGCTTCACATGCCATATAACAACAAGTGACGCCTGGTTCACACATCTGCGTTTGGCCATTCCGTTCGTAATCAGTATTTAACATCTTCATAAACTGATTTCAAACGGTCCGGTCGAAAACCCATGCATTTCAATGGGTTTTAAAAGTAAAGGCGGGTTCACATCTATGCCTGGTTTCCGGTTTAGCCAATCCGGACGGTTTCCATCTTCTGCCCCGTGAAACTGGACAGGAGACGGTAACTCAACGGTCAGCTTTCAAACCCATTCACTTGAATGGGTTTACAGAGGTGACTGCCCGTGTCCGTTTTCTGCCTGTCCGCGGGGAAACCATTTTTTTTTAGCCAGACACAAAGTCAGGCATGCAGGACTTTGTGTCCAGTTAAAAAAAAACGGTTAGGATGGGCGTTCCTCACCACTCAAGGTCATCAATGGGCGGTAAAGAACGCCCCCACTAAAAATATAGAGCTACGGGCACTTCTGTCAGGAGGGACGTTCCCAGCTAGACTGTCAGGAACACCCTTCTGACAGTGAAGAGCTATCAGTAATTGCACCAATATATTGCCCCGGGGAACATAACTGGAAAGCTGAAAGTGCGCTGAATGCAGCACACTGTTAGCTTTCTAGCAGGATATAAAACCACATGCGCTTGAGGACATGAAAGGTCCTGTTTAATGAGTGATGAGTTCTATTTAAAAGCATAGTGTGATGAATGAATATGGAAAAACCCAACCATGTGACCACGAGTGGCCATTTTGAAACAGAAGTGACTTGGCTGTGTTTTTTCATCTGTGATAACAATAATGATATTGTACAACTCCCTTCATTTAAGAACTCTGCTTTTTAGTATTCACTATACAGTGACGTCGCCTCAGTGCTGTGAATATTAAGGAGGAGGTTGTTAGGAAATAGAGATGAGCGAACAGTGTTCTATCGAACACATGTTCGATCGGATATCAGGGTGTTCGCCATGTTCGAATCGAATCGAACACCACGTGGTAAAGTGCGCCAAAATTCGATTCCCCTCCCACCTTCCCTGGCGCCTTTTTTGCACCAATAACAGCGCAGGGGAGGTGGGACAGGAACTACGACACTGGGGGCATTGAAAAAAATTGGAAAAAGTCATTGGCTGCCGAAATCAGGTGACCTCCATTTTAGACGAATAGTGGATTTCAAATCCGGGTCATATGAGAATGTGAACTTTGTGACTATGAGACAGGGATAGCTGTACAGGCAGGGATAGCTAGGGATAACCTTTATTTAGGGGGGAATGTTATTAAAAATAACTTTTTGGGGCTCTATCGGGTGTGTAATTGTGATTTTTGTGAGATAAACTTTTTCCCATAGGGATGCATTGGCCAGCGCTGATTGGCCGAATTCCGTACTCTGGCCAATCAGTGCTGGCCAATGCATTCTATTAGCTTGATGAAGCAGAGTGTGCACAAGGGTTCAAGCGCACCCTCGGCTCTGATGTAGCAGAGCCGAGGCTGCACAAGGGTTCAAG
Organism: Leptodactylus fuscus; assembly: GCF_031893055.1. NCBI lineage: Eukaryota > Metazoa > Chordata > Amphibia > Anura > Leptodactylidae > Leptodactylus > Leptodactylus fuscus. The sequence continues at coordinate 68,240,962 of NC_134267.1, read as the reverse complement.
CGCACCCTCGGCTCTGATGTAGGAGAGCCGAGGGTGCACTTGAACCCTTGTGCACCCTCAGCTCTGCTACATCAGAGCCGAGGGTGCGCTTGAACCCTTGTGCACACTCTGCTTCATCAAGCTAATAGAATGCATTGGCCAGCGCTGATTGGCCAATGTATTCTATTAGCCTGATGAAGTAGAGCTGAATGTGTGTGCTAAGCACACACATTCAGCTCTACTTCATCGGGCTAATAGAATGCATTGGCCAGCGCTGATTGGCCAGAGTACGGAACTCGACCAATCAGCGCTGGCTCTGCTGGAGGAGGCGGAGTCTAAGATCGCTCCACACCAGTCTCCATTCAGGTCCGACCTTAGACTCCGCCTCCTCCGGCAGAGCCAGCGCTGATTGGCCGAATTCCGTACTCTGGCCAATCAGCACTGGCTAATGCATTGTATTGGCTTGATGAAGCAGTGCTGAATGTGTGTGCTTAGCACACACATTCAGCTCTACTTCATCGGGCTAATAGAATGCATTGGCCAGCGCTGATTGGCCGAATTCCGTACTCTGGCCAATCAGCACTGGCTAATGCATTGTATTGGCTTGATGAAGCAGTGCTGAATGTGTGTGCTTAGCACACACATTCAGCTCTACTTCATCGGGCTAATAGAATGCATTGGCCAATCAGCGCTGGCCAATGCATTCTATTAGCGTGAACTGAGTTTGCACAGGGGTTCTAGTGCACCCTCGGCTCTGCTACATCAGATTGCTACATCTGATGTAGCAGTGCCGAGTGTGCATCAGATGTGTAGTTGAGCAAAACTGACTCAGCACTGCTAAGTCTGCATTCGCATAGGAATGCATTGGCCAGCCTTCGGCCAATCAGCGCTGGCTCTGCCGGAGGAGGCGGAGTCTAAGGTCGGACCTGAATGGAGACTGGTGTGGAGCGATCTTAGACTCCGCCTCCTCCAGCAGAGCCAGCGCTGATTGGCCGAATTCCGTACTCTGGCCAATCAGCACTGGCTAATGCATTGTATTGGCTTGATGAAGCAGTGCTGAATGTGTGTGCTTAGCACACACATTCAGCTCTACTTCATCGGGCTAATAGAATGCATTGGCCAGCGCTGATTGGCCGAATTCCGTACTCTGGCCAATCAGCACTGGCTAATGCATTGTATTGGCTTGATGAAGCAGTGCTGAATGTGTGTGCTTAGCACACACATTCAGCTCTACTTCATCGGGCTAATAGAATGCATTGGCCAATCAGCGCTGGCCAATGCATTCTATTAGCGTGAACTGAGTTTGCACAGGGGTTCTAGTGCACCCTCGGCTCTGCTACATCAGATTGCTACATCTGATGTAGCAGTGCCGAGTGTGCATCAGATGTGTAGTTGAGCAAAACTGACTCAGCACTGCTAAGTCTGCATTCGCATAGGAATGCATTGGCCAGCCTTCGGCCAATCAGCGCTGGCTCTGCCGGAGGAGGCGGAGTCTAAGGTCGGACCTGAATGGAGACTGGTGTGGAGCGATCTTAGACTCCGCCTCCTCCAGCAGAGCCAGCGCTGATTGGCCGAATTCCGTACTCTGGCCAATCAGCACTGGCTAATGCATTGTATTGGCTTGATGAAGCAGTGCTGAATGTGTGTGCTTAGCACACACATTCAGCTCTACTTCATCGGGCTAATAGAATGCATTGGCCAGCGCTGATTGGCCGAATTCCGTACTCTGGCCAATCAGCACTGGCTAATGCATTGTATTGGCTTGATGAAGCAGTGCTGAATGTGTGTGCTTAGCACACACATTCAGCTCTACTTCATCGGGCTAATAGAATGCATTGGCCAATCAGCGCTGGCCAATGCATTCTATTAGCGTGAACTGAGTTTGCACAGGGGTTCTAGTGCACCCTCGGCTCTGCTACATCAGATTGCTACATCTGATGTAGCAGTGCCGAGTGTGCATCAGATGTGTAGTTGAGCAAAACTGACTCAGCACTGCTAAGTCTGCATTCGCATAGGAATGCATTGGCCAGCCTTCGGCCAATCAGCGCTGGCTCTGCCGGAGGAGGCGGAGTCTAAGGTCGGACCTGAATGGAGACTGGTGTGGAGCTATCTTAGACTCCGCCTCCTCCAGCAGAGCCAGCGCTGATTGGTCGAGTTCCGTACTCTGGCCAATCAGCACTGGCCAATGCATTTCTATGGGGAAAAGTTAGCTTGCGAAAATCGCAAACTGACAGGGATTTCCATGAAATAAAGTGACTTTTATGCCCCCAGACATGCTTCCCCTGCTGTCCCAGTGTCATTCCAGGGTGTTGGTATCATTTCCTGGGGTGTCATAGTGGACTTGGTGACCCTCCAGACACGAATTTGGGTTTCCCCCTTAACGAGTTTATGTTCCCCATAGACTATAATGGGGTTCGAAACCCATTCGAACACTCGAACAGTGAGCGGCTGTTCGAATCGAATTTCGAACCTCGAACATTTTAGTGTTCGCTCATCTCTATTAGGAAATCCTTCCATCTATTTAAAGTTCAGTTTATTATAAGGGATTGAACCCAAGACACGATTTATACAAAGCATTCTAAACTTCTCTGAATTCTTCACTTTTTTCTCTCAGCTTTCTTTCCCTGGCTCAGTCAGTAAGGTGAAAGCATGGCATGTTTTGTATATCACATGTCCTGAGTTCAATACCTGCCTTACACCTAAGGAAAGAAATAAAATATAGATTTAAATAGATGGAGGGATCTGCTTAGTAACCTACTTAAAGATTTTGTATTTTATTTTATATGTATGTATATACGACATAATATATACCTTAGAAATTACTAAAGTAATAACAGTTTAACACTAAAGTAAATCACAATAAACCCATATTAGTAATATATATCAGTCAGCAAAAGGGTAACAATGTTTTGAACTTTTGACTTTCAGGCTCCATATCTCCAGCTTCAAACGTGAGTTTCTATGGCTATTTCATACATAAATTTGATTTGTAACTATTTAGCATAAGATTATTTCTTCAGATTTTTGTCATATAACTGCATTGTTACTGTATTGCTTCTAAAAATCTAAATTTTCATTTTTATTATTTTGTTACTATTTTGTAAATCCAACTTTGGCTTTCAGCACTGCCTGAATCCTTCTGGACATGTTCTCTATCAGATTCAAGGATGTCTCAACCGAAATCTGATGCCAGGTCTCTTTTTAATGTTCCCAATGTTGGTGCATGCTGATCGATTCACTTGGATAGGAATACAACTTTTTCTTAAATCTACCCACAAGTGTTTGACTGGTGACTGTGGTGGCCAATACAGCACCTCTACTTCATTGTCATTGAACCATTTCTTCATTAATCTCGACACATGCTTTGGGTCGTTGCCCTACTGGACCAGTATATCTTCTACTGTCCATTTTTTGTAGTTCGAGCCAATGCTTCTTAAGATGATATTGAAGTTGAGACTTCTACACCTTGTGTAACACATGTCATATACTGCTTGCATGGACATCTGTGATCTCACTGTTACAAAGCATACGAGCCACCTCCACTGCTATGTTTTTCGTGTCAAAACTGATAGACCTTGTGATGAGCCAATTTGTTTACTCTGATATTTTGCCTGGACATCTACATTTTGGCTTTTGAATGGATGGACATACTTCATTTTGTAATCTTCCAACTGTCCTGGCACTCCCATGATACAGTTTTGCAATTTTCTTGGCCGAGAAACCGCTATTGATGAGCTGGATGATGCTGTTTTACTTTTTTTGGGAAATCTTCTTCATTGATTACACTGATACGCAAGGTTTTGTTGTTTTGAAATGAATAGGTGTATCGGAATTGTTTTTTTGCCCAGATTCCGAAAATGACCTTCAAAATTCCGTATCACGTCAGGTTTTTTCACAAGTGATGGAAATGTGAAAATTAAAAAAACATAATTTTTTAATCACATTGATATATGACAATGTTTGTAGCTTGTGAAAATCTTATCTGGAGGGACGGAATGATTGTGTAAGGGATAGATAAACATAAACATACTCAAACAAGATATTGAGCACTATATACCAAAAAAATTATTTTTGGTATATAGTGTATATAAACCTTAATGAAAGACAATTACACGTCATCTGACAGACTTTATTCAGAATATTGTAAATAAATTTTTTTATGTAAAAAATAAAATAATGTAAAATATTCTGAATAAGGTCTGTTAGAAGACGCGTAATTGTCTTTTATTAAGTTTTATATATTATTATTTTTTGGTATATAGTGCTTAATATCTTGTTTGAGTCGATCAAGGCTTTGTCGGCACTGTGTGAACTTTTGATTGTATAAGTTTCCGCAAAACTTGTTTGAATACATACAACAATGGAAATGCAACTTATTTATCTATATGACGTCATGATTTGCTGCACTAACAAAAGCGGAGAATGAGAGAATGTTATCTTGGCACAGCAGTATGACTCATACCTCACGCCATCACTCCCTTCTTTCTATTGGTCACGTGGCGCCATTCTGGGGAGATCTAGTCAGTGTGAAGAAGGGACTAGTCGCGTTCGGTTGTTTCTTTGTAGTGTGTGCAATGGCTTCACGTGGTTGTGTTAATCATCCAGACGTATTCTGCTACATATGTGGCTGTTATGTGACAGGAAAAAAACGAAGGCAAAATATTACGCCTTTCGTGAAAAATGCTTATTTCCAATACTTCGGGATTAAACTAGCAGATCAGGACAAAGTTTGGTCGCCTCACAAAGTATGCCGTGCATGTGTGGAGGGGTTGAGGAACTGGAAAAGTGGAAAAAGGGCATTAATGCCATTCGGTGTACCCATGGTGTGGCGTGAGCCAAAAAATCACAGTGACGACTGCTATTTCTGCACAGTGAAAATCGTGGGCCATACCAGAACCAGTAAGTGTAACATTGTGTATCCCAATATCCCATCTGCCATAAGACCAGTGCCCCATAGCGAATACATACCTGTGCCATCCCCGTCCAATGTCAAGCCCTCAACAGACGCCGATTCAGACGGTGATACAAGTGATGGGACGTACCAACGGAACAGTATGTTAGGTATGTTTGCTTTTAAATATGTATTTATGTTTATCTATTCCTTACACAATTATTCCATCCCTCCGGAGAACATTTTCACACTTTACAAACGTTGTCATATAGCAATGTCATTAAAAAATTAAGTTGTTTTCAATTTTCACATTTCCATCATTTTTTAAAAAACCTGACGTGATACAGAAATTTGAAGATCATTTTCAGAATCTGCAGAAAAAATCCATTCAGATACACCTATTCATTTGAAAACAACAGAAAAAAGTTGAAAAATTGCGTTTCAGTGTTATCCTTGATTTGAACCAGCGATCTTTCGCTTGGGAATCAACCTAATAACACACTAAGCTATTATGTGAGGTTGAAATTTGTAATACACAAGAAGAAAGACATTTTTCCACCACCAGGAGCAAAACAGTAACAATGCAATAACATGACCAGAATCTGCATAATTAATCATATGTTAAATACTTACATGTCAAATTTATGTATGAGATAGCCAAGATGATTGTCTATAAAATGATGGTAGTCTCATGTTGGAAGCTGCAGTGGATGGTGAGATATGAAGCCTGAAAGTCAAAAGTTCATAACAATGTTACCCTTTGCTCACCTTTAAGACCCACACCCCTTGAAAGGATCTGTCATTCACATTGACGTCTCTGCAAATGGACACAGTGGAAAATATTTATGAAGAATATGCTCCTCTACTATTCCATATGAAAGTGTGCATGTATGAATAAAGTGACTGCTACAATTTTCTTTATCAATATGCTGTTTCTCAACATATTACTAGACTGTGAGCATTGTCAGACCTGCTACATTGACAATAGCAATGTGTTATAAACAGTTGTCACATTCCAAAAGTGGTAAAGGTCAACTTCTACGATTAGTGGCTTTAGGTGGGTGACCATAGATAACCACATATAGTGACCCTACCTAAGATAGATTAGTGACCACCTTTAGTTAGTAATCCCCTTGAGTCATATAAAGTGTATTGCGTATTTGCTCAGCATTGTATTGATGTCCTAGATTACTGCTTGATAATGCAACGTGTTGATTATTTTTTCTTGACAGGTGCGAAGTACAAGGTGAAACAGTAGTTGTGCCTCAGTGTTGTACAATGGGGGAATTGTTTTGGAACATCACCTGGTATGACCCCATGCTGACTGTGGCATGACGCTTGGATTACACTGGGGTAAGGGCTTGCTATAAATAGGGGAGCCTTCACTTCTTTTTCAGAAACCGAGTGCAACCAATCTGTTCCGTAGTCTGGTGTATGTCATCTCTGAAAGCAAGTACCATGTCATAAACACCCAGTCAGTGAGCGCAGGAGGGAGCATCAGCTATGTGATCAGAAGTGACACTCTCAAGGGAACTCCGGGTGACTGATGTACTTAGGAAGTGAGGTATAACATTTTATATGTTAATTCTTACTCTTTATCTCTACCATTCAGTACAATTTCCGTTCTGATATGAGTGTCTGGTGGTTTCTTGCAGTCACAACTAAACTACACCACTATTCAGGGGCTCAATAGGATTGCAGGCGACATATATGAAAATAATTAATATTTTTCTAGAAGTATGAACTTCTATAAGAGATGCAGACCTTTAAGAAAATATGCTCAAGAATTGTTATTTTACAGGAAATAAAAATATTTACTTGGGGAGCTTACATGAATAGCTGTTATATATGTAACTGCATATACATAACATTAATACACATATACATACTTTTGCTGTAGAGGAAAAAAAAATAAATAAATATATATATATATATATATATATATATTATTGTGACTCCTTATTTTTGATACTTTTCATTGCTGATTGTAAGAATGTAGCTTTGTGCAGTGTTTTAGAGATAACATGCATTCTGCCTGGTTTGCATTTTTTATCACTAGAAGGAGTTCTGGGCTTAGAGAGCCATATTAATAATCTATAACATTTATGAGGCTCCTAAGAGTTGGAGCTTGATGTTGTAAACTACCTGCATTCTCCAACATTTGTCTCATAAAGTTGAATTATTGTTATAACTTAAAAATAGAATAATATATAAGGGATGTTATTCTTAAGGGCATTGCCATAAAGGTAGAAAAATAACTCATCTTCAAAAAATGAAATAAATGTAGCACTATAGAAAATATTATAGCTAAATATTTTCCAAATATCCTGATTAAAATCCTGTGAGATTTTTTATTTTATATTACATTGGGCATAACACAATGTCTGTGTTGTTCAAAAAAAAGTGTTTTTACACCCAGGGATTGGAATCTTGGGAGAGGGAGAATTTTAGCCACAATGTTTGTAATTCAGGGTTTGCCATCATTTAGTTGCTGGTCCCCTGGGAAAAGCACCGCTCTTCATCTGCATTATGGCCGCCTGTCCACTTCTCCATCCAGCCTTCACAGAGTCTCTGCCCCTGCAGGTCACCGAGAGCGCCTCTGGCAACAACGGACAAAACCTGGACCCTTGGGTCACTCTATTGTGGACTCTTTATGTAGACGGTGAAGTATAGCAGGTCTGGTAAAAGGATAATTCTCAAAGAAGTATAGAATGGTAATTTGTATAGAACTCTGGGCTGTGGGGGCAAACAACACGTTTCCGCTATCACAGGCGATGCACCACCCACCCCTTCATGTCCTAGGCTTCTGCTCACCAGATGCCTTAGAAAATATATCAGTTAAAAAAAACACATGACATACTGGTGTTGGCATTTCTTCCTTGCTGTGAGATTAACATAAGGCTCTCACAACTCACCTGATTTTGCCTTCTCCAAGTCAGCTGACCTCTGGTTCTGAAAGACATCTCTCTGTCTCCCTGTAACGAAGCTAGTTATCAGATTTGGAGTCCAAATGGTGGGGCAATGGTACAGTACTTAAATAATAATAAATGGAGGAAAGGTACCTCAGAGGTAGAAGAAACCGTGGTCAGATGTTTGCCGGGATCGGTGCACAGGAGGAGTAGATCAACCGTAGTCAGACGTTAGCAAGGTTCGGTACACAGGAGGAGTAGATCAATCGTAGTCAGGCGTTAGCAAAGTTCGGTACACAGGAGGAGCAGGTCAATCGTAGTCAGGCGTTAGCAAGGTTCGGTACACAGGAGCAGCAAGGTAGTGGTGAGGTTCAGGGCAACAGGAAGCAGACAGCCAGAATAATCAGGCACAGGATGGAGTGAGCTGTGAGTTTATATAGGACAGGCTAAACTGTGATTGGCCACAGAACAGGTGATCTTAATAACCAATTACTCCAACAGAAAACACCAGACAAGGTAAAGCACAGAACAAAACAGGATTCCAAATAGTACTATGGTTAAGGCCGCAGAACATAGCCAGGAAGTCATGGGTTCAAGACCCAGTGAGTTCAGTTCGTGACATTACTCCCCCTTCTCCAGGAGCGTCCTCTGGACGGTACTTGGCTTGGCTTTTCTGGATAGCGCTGATGAAATTCTCTTACCAATTGCGGAGCATGGATGTTGTTTACGGGTTCCCATGAATTGTCTTCAGGACCATACCCTTGCCACTTTATCAAGTACTGTAACCGATTTCGATGAATTCGAGAATCCAAAATCTCTTCTACCAGATATTCCTCTTCTCCTTCAACAATAACTGGGTCAGGTGGAGGCAAGTTACGTCCCGGGAATGGATTTTCCACAAAAGGCTTGAGAAGGGAGGAATGAAAAACAGGGTGAATCCGCATAGAGTCTGGGAGTTTTAAACGAAACGCTACAGGATTAATTTGAGCCACAATCTCAAAAGGTCCAATAAATTTCTGACCTAGCTTGGCTGAAGGTATCTTGAGCTTCAAATTTCTTGTAGAGAGCCATACCTTATCTCCTATACCAAAGGAAGGAAAAGACTTGCGATGTCTATCAGCAGTCTTCTTATAGGAAGAATATGCAAATCCGCCTTCCATGATGTAATTAGGAAGACAGTTGCTGCCTCATTGTTGCAAACCAATAGAGGGCGCTCACTGGAATGTGCAAGCCTGTCTTAAGACAGGATTCCAGTGAAATAACCCAATAATGGCTGCTCCCTTTAGCCTCATGCCCGACCTTCCAAGAGGCCTTTGTTTAGCAACGACGCTGGGATTATTACCAGGTTATAGTCTCTCAATCGAGGACAGCTGTTTCGATCTGGTTGGATCTCATCAGCCCGATGTAGAGAGGACTATAACCTGGTAGAGGTGAGAGGCTTAGACAGGGTTCGGGGGATATTGTCACTCCTTAGGGAGAGACCACCATATAGGTGTGTGGAGATTTGTTAAGCCTTTAGCACTCCACTTTGCAGTCTTCTTATAGCGATCTTGAGCTTCATGCAGAGCGTTTGTCAATTTTTCTTGAATATGCTTCAAGGTAGACAGTCTGTCGGAGACAGCAGGAACTGAAGAAGAAATTGGAAGGTTGGGAATGAATGTAGGATGGAAACCCATATTGGCAAAAAATGGACTCTGAGATGTAGAAGAATGCTGGGAGTTGTTATAAGCAAATTCCGCTGTAGGAAGGAAATTAACCCAGTCATCCTGGAGATAACTTGTGTAACACCGCAAATACTGTTCAAGGGTTTGGTTAGTGCGCTCAGTTTGCCCATTAGATTGTGGATGAAAGGCAGAAGATAAGTTTACTTCAATTCCTAGAGTGGCACAAAAACTCTTCCAGAACTTTGAGGTAAATTGTACCCCACGGTCAGAAACTACATTGTCGGGTATGCCATGTAGGCGGAAAACTTCTCGGATGACTAATTCTGCAGTCTCTTCAGCAGAGGGTACCCCCTTTGTTGGTATAAAATGAGCCATTTTGGTCAGACGGTCTACCACTACCAGAATTGTACGCATATCTTTTGAAGATGGTAGTTCAACAATAAAATCCATGGAAACAGAACCCCAAGGACGAGATGGAATAGGAAGGGGTTGAAGTAATCCCACTGGTGAGGATCGAGGGGTCTTATTCCTAGCACAGGTTTGACAGGAAGAAACATACTTCTTTACATCCACTTGATATTTAGGCCACCAAAATGAGCGAGACAAAAGTTCTTTGGTCTTTTCGACTCCCATGTGACCTGCGGGTCTAGCGTCGTGAACAAGGCGCAGAATTTCTAATCGAGTAGTCTCAGGAACATATACACACTGATCAAGAGTCCAAACCCCATCTCTAAACACCAAATCAATATCTGTGGGGGGATGATTAAGGAAGGGATCTCCATTATAACCTTCTTTGATCTTCTGAAGTATATCCTTGGAAATGATTGCCCCTACAAAATTCTTAGCAGGTAAGATGGTGGTTTCGGATGTGTCATCTTGTGTTATTTCAGAACACATCCGGGATAAGGCGTCTGCTTTTCCATTGCGGGATCCCGGTCTGTAGGAAATAATGAAATTAAATCTTGAAAAAAAATAAAGACCATCTAGCCTGTCTACCAGAAAGTCTCTTGGCTGATCTAATAAATTCTAGATTTCGGTGATCTGTAAGAACCTGAACCACATGAGATGCTCCTTCAAGGAGATGCCTCCATTCTGTGAATGCTTTCTTAATTGCAAGTAATTCTTTATTCCCAATGTCATAGTTTCTTTCCGGAGGAGACATCAGGCAAGAAAAAAAAGCACAAGGATGAAGCAACTGTTTGTCTCCAACTCTTTGGGACAACACTGCTCCTACTGCTGAGTCTGAAGCATCCACTTCAACTATAAATGGGAGGTCTGGATTAGGATGAACTAAGATAGGAGCAGAAGTAAAAAGTGTCTTTAATTGGTTAAATGCTTCATTGGCACTTGAAGACCATTTAAAAGGAATCCCTTTCTGGGTTAATTTTGTTATCGGACTAATAACTTTTGAGAAATTCCTAATAAATTTGCGGTAGAAGTTTGCAAAGCCGACAAATCTTTGGATCTCCTTGACATTCTTGGGAGAAGGCCAGTCTAAAATAGCTTGGATCTTACTAGGGTCCATGCGCAATCCTTCTGTAGAAATGATGTACCCCAAAAACTGAATTTCTGTCTTTTCAAATTCACATTTTTCCAGTTTAATATATAGTTGGTTCTCTCTTAGACGGCTCAAAACCATGGTAACCTGCTTACGATGTTCTTCAAGGTTCTCAGAGTATATTAATATGTCATCCAAATATGCCACCACAAATTGATCCAGCAGATCTCGGAAGACATCATTAATAAAATGTTGAAAAGTTGCTGGGGCATTGCAAAGTCCAAATGGCATAACAAGGGATTCAAAATGGCCGTAGCGTGTTCGGAATGCTGTCTTCCACTCGTCCCCAGGTCGTATACGGACAAGATTGTATGCCCCTCGTAGATCCAACTTAGTAAAGATCTTTGCTGACCGTAATCTCTCGAGTAACTCTGGAATAAGTGGAAGAGGATAACGATTTTTAACGGTTATTTGATTTAGTTCTCTGTAGTCAATACAAGGACGTAATGTGCCATCTTTCTTTGGTACAAAGAATATAGGTGCACCTGCCGGAGAAGTGGAATGCCGTATAAATCCTTTGGCCAGATTTTCTTTGATGTACTCATCCAGGACCTTCAGCTCCATCTCTGCAAGTGGATAGATGCGTCCATAAGGTATGGATGCACCGGGTAAAAGTTCAATAGGACAATCATATGTGCGGTGAGGGGGTAGCTGGTCGGCATTCCTTTTGTCACAAACATCTTTAAATTCCTTATTAGGTTCAGGTAATTCGGCAGCGATAGTGCTGGATCTTTCAGTAGCTCCCACCTGGGAAGGAATAGGCGGCTTCAGTTGACAATTTTGTTGACAATATTCAGAAGTGAAAGTTACATTTCCTGACTTCCAGTCTACTGAAGGATTGTGGATGCTAAGCCATGGTATGCCCAAAATTACTGGAAATTTTGGTGAAGAGATTAACTGGAAATGAATCCTCTCCTGATGACCAGGATTAATCAATACTTCCAGTTCAGTAGTTTCATGAGTAACAGGACCAGAATTTAAAGGTGACCCATCAACAGTTACTAATTCAACCGGTGAAGATCTTGCACTGTGCTCAATGTGATTATCAAATGCAAACTCAGGGTGCATGCACACTACGTAACGCTGGGCGTGTATGAGAGCCGTACACGCCGGCATTACAGCAGACTGCCGAACACTTCCCATTCACTTCAATGGGAGCGCTCGTAACAGCGGCGTTTACGAGCGCTCCCATTGAAGTGAATGGGAAGTGTTTGGCAGCCCTGCTGTAATGCCGGCGTGTACGGCTCTCATACACGCCCGGCGTTACGTAGTGTGCATGCACCCTTAATGTCCATAAAATTTCCAGCTGCACCGGAATCCAACATTGCTGTAGTGGACAACTTGTAGGAACCATATGAAAGCTGAACTGGTAAGGTGAAATGAGGTCGGTTAGATGTCATATTGTCAGGACATGGTGTGGTGGAAAACAGAGGCTGAGTCACCAGACTAAGAGAAGCACAGTGGGGACAAGATTCCAAATTTGGTCGAATCTCAGTTGCCGCAACTGCCCGTTGAGGTTTCTTAGGGCAGTCAAGAACATAATGTCCAGGTTGTCCACAATAAAGGCATAATCTTTCAGCAAGGTGGCGACGTTTTTCAGCAGTTGAAATTGGTCCCCGGATGGCATCTACTTGCATAGGTTCTGGGGCAGAACCTGTTTGAGAAGGTGTCTGCATCTTTGGGAGAAACCGTCCCTCAGGTAAATGAGAGAAGGTGCCTGCATCATAATAGCCTCGTCTTTCTCGCTTCCTTTCCAGGAGTCTTTGGTCAATACGGACGCATAACCGTATATACTCCTCAAAGTCAGCTGGAAGTTCTACTTTAACAAGTTCATCTTTAACAGATTCAGAAAGTCCTCCATAGAACCGCCATTTTAGTGCGGAGGTGTTCCAGGAAACATCAGAAGCCCAGCGCCGAAACTCTGCAGCATATTCCGCAACAGAGCTTCTTCCCTGGCGGAGATCCCGCAGAGCCCCCTCAGCAGTGGCGCAACGATTGGGGTCATCAAATACTAAGTCCATTGCTGCAAGAAAGTCCTTCAGATTGTCCAAAATCTCATCATCCTGTTCTAAATAAGGTGATGCCCATGCTTGTGCATCGTCTATTAGCAGGGCAATGATGAACACAACTTTGGACCTATCAGTAGGGAACTGTGAGGAATGCGTAGAAAAAATCATCCGGCAATGATTAAGGAATCCTCGGTACAAGTGTCTCTTTCCATCAAATTTTTCTGGTAGTGGAATCCGGTAAACTTGAGAGGTGGCACTGACAGCAGCAGAATTTGCACGCAATTCATTTACTTGTTGTTGTAATTCAGTGACTTGACTTTTCATTTCATTTAATTGTCCTTGAAGGTTATATACAAGGTTATGTAATTCCGAGATCTGGAAGGCATGCTGTGACAAAGCAGACTCCGCCCCTCCGGCCTCCATGTTGGGCCTGATTATTATGTAACGATGCTAGTTATCAGATTTGGAGTCCAAATGGTGGGGCAATGGTACAGTACTTAAATAATAATAAATGGAGGAAAGGTACCTCAGAGGTAGAAGAAACCGTGGTCAGATGTTTGCCGGGATCGGTGCACAGGAGGAGTAGATCAACCGTAGTCAGACGTTAGCAAGGTTCGGTACACAGGAAGAGCAGATCAATCGTAGTCAGGCGTTAGCAAGGTTCGGTACACAGGAGGAGTAGATCAATCGTAGTCAGGCGTTAGCAAAGTTCGGTACACAGGAGGAGCAGATCAATCGTAGTCAGGCGTTAGCAAGGTTCGGTACACAAGAGCAGCAAGGTAGTGGTGAGGTTCAGGGCAACAGGAAGCAGACAGCCAGAATAATCAGGCACAGGATGGAGTGAGCTGTGAGTTTATATAGGACAGGCTAAACTGTGATTGGCCACAGAACAGGTGATCTTAATAACCAATTACTCCAACAGAAAACACCAGACAAGGTAAAGCACAGAACAAAACAGGATTCCAAATAGTACTATGGTTAAGGCTGCAGAACATAGCCAGGAAGTCATGGGTTCAAGACCCAGTGAGTTCAGTTCGTGACACTCCCTTTGAGCAAAGTCCTCCCTCTATAGAGCAAGGAAAAAGGCCCACGTAGCAAGCCAAAGCCAAAAACCCCTGCGGAAAAAAACACTTTTTTTATCCAGTGTTTTTCACAGAACGTCTACACATTTTACCTCTGTGGACTTTCTGCTTCTATTATACCTATACAGAAAATGCCAGGGTTTCAGTAGGTATAATTGACATGCTGAGATTTGCAAAAGCGCTTCCAGTTTTGAAATTGCAGCATTAACGCATTTTTCTGCAATGTCGGGTGTGATTAGCCAAAATCCCATCCACTTTGCACGTAATGTAAATGTTTTTGCAGCATGGGGCCCCAGCCTCAAATAGGAAGGGTAACTGGGGTAATGCCAGACAAATAGGCCACAGCATGGATTAGTAACAAACAACTTCTCTCACTGCGCAACTCATGGGCACAATAAGCGTGATACAGTTCCCAAAAGTTCCAGAACACTGACCATGTGATGATGATCTTTACCACTTAAAACAATAGGATAATGTATATGGTGCATCTTCCAACACAGTGCAATTACACCATAACATGTAACACATTCAATAAATGCCACCATGTCAAATTGTAACTCATTAGGTTGACCATCATTACGCTAACTAGTATAGTCTAGACAAGGATGTAAACATGTGACATCCTTACTGTTCAAGGTGTGCATCTTACATGTCTCTTTGTTGGTGAATGAGAATTTTGGAATCCACATTTATTGGTGTCAGTAAATTAGTTTGGGACAGGATACAAAGATTTATGAGGTGCTATTTAGCTATCAACTTTACCCAGTTCCTTTCGGTGACATTTTTCAAATATCATTTTTGACTCCCTACCTTCCAAACCCTACAACTTTTTTTATTTTTCCATTCACAGAGCCCCCAATGAGGGCTTAATGTTTGCAAGAAAAAATCTTTCTTCATAATGGTACCATTTATTATTCTGTACTGGGAAGCTGGAAAAAAATTTCAGAATTGGAGAAAAAGTGCATTTGCGCGACTTTCTTATAGACCTTGTTTTTACGGTGTTCACTCTGCTGCCAAAATGACATGTCACCTGTATTTTATTTTTTGGTATGTTTTGGTTTGATTCTGATGATACCAAATTTCTATAATTTTATTTACAGTTTAAGCCTAAGGCCCCACGTTGCAGAAACACAGCTTTTTTTTTTGCAGGAGATTTTGCTTTATTTCTTTGAGCCAACAATGTTTTTTTATTAAATTCACCATACACTGACACCTGTAACTTTTTTATATTTCTGTGTAAGGGAATGCATAGGGTGTCTTTTTTTGCGGGGCCAGGTTTGATTTTTTTTAGTTATACCATTTTTGGGATTTGCTATTGCTTTGATCACTTAATACGGTATTCAATTTTTTTATCGGATGCGAAACAGCGAAAAAAACGGTGGTTTGTCTTTGGAGTTTTTTTTTCCCGCTATGCCATTCACCGCAAGAACAAAAATATTGTTGTTATAGTTTTGTATACCGGAGTTAAACCTGTGATCTTTAGATCACTTATACTATTGACTGAAACGCTACTGTATTGCACTCTATGGTAAAGTCACTGTATTACTATGGAGCACTTCCATACTATTCCATATTATCAGTAGGGGAGGGGGCGTTCCTCCCTGCTCGCACAGCACAGCGCTATATGCGCTGCTGTGTAGAAGGACGTTCCTGACAGAGTGTCAGAAACGCCCTTCACCCGGGGCACAGATCAGGAAAGTCGACAGTGCGCAGCGCACTGTCGGCTTTCCAGCGGTATATAACTCTCCCAATCCAAACCACTCCCCTTGCACTAAATGTAAACTCTCGTTACCGGTAGCATTCAGCTTTAATGGATCTAGGTGGGGCTGGGCAGGAGACACAGTGATTGATGATGCTTGGGTCTGGGAATACAAGCCCCTGGTGCTTCAAGCACTGCATCTACACACAGAATAACTAGGTGAGTGAGCTACTCACAATAGGACGTATTAAAACAATTTCTTTATTGATATGCATTAAAAGACAACCAATGTGGGATGACAATTGGTTCTGTTAGCCATGCAGGGGGATGCAGTGCCCTTAGTCTGCCAGCGCTATATCGGCATTCAAATTCTTTCCCATATCATGGTAAAAAATGAACCAAATAAAAAGATTCTAAAACCTGCCAGGTAAGTATAATTAAATCGCCCCTAGCAGCTAGAGGATAGTGAGACAAGTGCAAAGGTCAGGAGATAGACAGGGAGTTAAATATCTATCTACCATTCCTGCCCAAACAACTAAAAGTTAAATATCTACCCTTAAGCAGATATTTAACTTTTAGTTGTTTAGGCAGGAATGGTAGATAGAAAACCATGGAGCAGGAAGGCTATTGACAACAGTCCAGCAAGTGTGGCTGATTTATGCTAGCTGCTAGAGTTCCCTGTCTATCTCCTGACCTTTGCACTAGTCTCCCTATCCTCTAACTGCTAGGGGTGATTTAATTATACTTACTTCGCAGGTTTTAGGATTTTTTTATTTGGTTCATTTTTTACCATGATATGGGAAAGAATTTGAATGCCGATATAAGTTCTGGCAGACTAAGGGCACTGCTTCACCCTGCATGGCTAACAGAACCAATTGTCATCCCACATTGGTTGCACAAATATTTTTATAATTCATTCTTTTAACGCATATCAATAAAGAAGTTTTTTTTTAATACGTCCTATTGTGAGTAGCTCACGTTATTCTGGCAGGTACTACTTTTGTTATACTATTTATCATTTTGTTACACACAGAATAAATGTAATTATTCTCAGTAATGTGGCCATGAAACTAGCCATCACTTGGCTTGTGTTTCATTACCCTACGTGGGTAACTATATTTCAGCCTCTTTTTTCAATATGATTCCAGCATACACTAGCATTGGCACAGATTCCACATTTATATTATAGAAAATATACATAATTTAACTACATATTACAAAGTCTTTTATACCAAGAAATGTAGCCTGTGATTAGGAACGTAGTATGAAAAAAAATTAGCTCTTTTTTAACAGAAAGTAGTACAAGGTTTGTGTGTTATTGTGACTAATCCCCGGATCTTAGTTAAAAGGCCCACAAAAGGCAGAGAGGGGATTATCCAAGGAAACAGCCCGGCTTGATTTTCTGCCAAGGAGATAAAGACCAAGCCTATGTGCCTCTTAGAATAGGGATAATGAATATATAAGGGATACATTATTATTTTTTTTATTACTCAGTTCAATTGTAATACACTACTAACCAATACTCTACTCTAAAGAGAACTATTTGTCTTTCCCTAAATTTCAAAAGTGAAAATGAGAATTGTCAATAGAACAAAAATAAATAAGTTGGCAGTTTTATTAGATGTGTGGACATACTGGAGCAGATTTATAAAGAATGGTGTTTTGTAAACTGGTCTAAAGAGGACCTTTCATGTCCTCTGATATTAGTTATACACCTCTGATGTCCTCTGATATTAGTTATACACCGCTAGAAAGCTGACATTGCACTATGAATGCAGGCTCCTCTGATATTAGTTATACACCGCTAGAAAGCTGACATTGCACTATGAATGCAGGCTATCTGATATCTAAAGTTGTTTGATAATCTGAAACATGTAAGTGCAACACGTGCAAAAGCAAAAGAAATTTGTAAGGAGACATACTTTTTCACAGCACTGGATACTTTTTTTTGCCGGTAGTACGTTTTTATGCTATAGTTTTTATTCTGCACAGAATAAAAACTGTCATACTGCTCCTACTGTACTGCTAGCTGCTGTGCTTAACTTTTTACACAGTTTTGGTGAGGGCTTCTTATGTTTAAGATGTAGTTTCGTGGCTGCCATGCCACTTTTGCTGAGCCCCTGAAATTGCAGTAAAGTGGAGTATCCTGATACGTAACATAGAAACTTCACCAGTTAAGAAATTTATACCATGGTGAAAAGAATAATTTTCATTTTCACATTCCAATGTTAATAAAATGTGTGAGGTTGGGGCCCCACATGGCTTAAACCCATAGCGAATCCATCCACACACTGCAGAGAAATACGCACTGCATGTCCATTATACCTACAGAATCACTGGCAGTTTCCCTATAGGTATAATGGAAGCAGAAAAGAAAATCCTCTGTGGACTTTCTGTGAAAACCGTGATGCGTTGCTGCCGAGGTTTTTCGCACAGCACTTTCTTGCTGTTGCCCAATACGCTGGGCCTTAGCCTGAAACAACTGGCATTAAAATGCTCACTATAGCCATTGATATATTCTATTAGGGTTATAGCTTTGAAAATTGGGTCACTTTTGGGGGTTTTCCACTGTACTGGTATTCTAAGAGCTCTGCAAATGAGACATAGTAGGTGAAAACAATTCTACCAAAATCTAACATCCAAAAGTCAAATAGCTCTAGTTCCATTCCGAGCCTGCCATGTATCAATGCAGCAGTTTAAAACCACATATGTGGTATTACCTTTTTCAGGAAAAAATGTGTAAATAAATTTGGGGTGAATTTTCCCCCTTTTACACCTTATGAAAATGAACAATTTAGGGCTAAAGTGATGTTTTATATCTGGCTGATCCCATCCACACCTTGCAGAAAAATATCCTGTAAATCACAGCATGTCAATTATACCTACAGACATACTGGTGTTTACCCTACAAGTATCATTGAAGCAGAAAGTCAGCAGAGAAAAACTCTGCAGACTTTCTTCGTAAAGTGATGCAAGTCCACAAGTGCAATAAAGTAAATCAAAACACTTCTTTATTAACCCATATTGTTGTGAAATTTCGTTTTAGGACATTGTTCCAAGATGGCAAGACCAGAAAGTGTAGAAAATAACAAACCATTCCGTGACCAATAGAGATGAGTGAACGGTGTTCGACCGAATAGGTGTTCGATCGAATAGGTATTCGATCGAATATCAGGCTGTTTGGTATATTCGATTCCAATCGAATAACACGCAGCAAACACAGTAAAAATTTGTATCCTCTCCCACCTTCCCTGGCGCTTTTTTTGCACCAATAACTGTGCAGGGGAGGTGGGACAGGAACTACGACAACGTAGGCATTGAAAAAAAAAATTGGAAAAAGCCATTGGCTGCCGAAATCAGGTGACCTCGGATTTATAAGAATAGTCGCCGCCAACTTTGTCTCATTTGCAGTGAGAGATAGGGACAGAGATCTCCTGAGGGCTATGGCGGGATTAGCTTCTGCTAGGCAGGAAATCTGAAGAACAACAACAACTTTTCAGAGCTATACTGCAGGGAGAGGAGTTGATAGACACTCAATCCAGCTTTTCACAGTGTGTACCCCCAAACACCAAAGTGGGATACACAGCATTAGGTCAGGCTATATACACTCAATCCAACTATCCACGGTGTGTATCCCCAAATGCCAAAGTGGGATATACAGCAATTGTCAGGTTATATACGTTCAATCCAGCTTTCCACGGTGTGTACCCCCAAAACCTAACTGGGATACACAGCAATTCAGTCAGGCTATATACGCTCAACCCAGCATTCCACGGGGTATACCCCCAAAACCTACCTGGGATACACAGCAATTGTCAGGCTATATACCCTCAACCCAGCTTTCCACGGTGTGTACCCCCAAAACCTAAGTGGGATACACAGCAACTAAATCAGGCTATATACGCTTAATCCAGTTTTTCACGGTGTGTACCCCCCAAAACCTAAGTGGGATACACAGCAACTAAATTAGGCTATATACGCTCAATCCAGTTTTTAACGGTGTGTACCTCACAAAACCTAAGTGGGATACACAGCAATTAAATCAGGCTATATACGCTCAATCCAGTTTTTAACAATGTGTACTCCCCAAAACCTAAGTGAGATACACAGCAATTAAGTCAGGCTATATACGCTCAATCCAGCTATCCACGTTGTGTACCCCCAAACACCTAAGTGGTATACAGAAAATCTGTGTATAGTATATATACGCTGAATCCAGCTTTCCTGGTTGTGTAAAACACGTGGCTATGTTGGTCATGCTCCCTACATGACAATCAGTCCAAGTACAGTTACACCACTCTCCACGTTCTCTATATAGTATACAGTCAAAGGGTCAAAACTGCTGATCCCTTATCTTTGAAATTTTTTGTCCATTACTTAACATAAGGTATAAATTCAAGTAATTTATGGCTAGCTTATATTGCTATCGGACCCTGGCCTGATGTGCCAAAATTATACAGGTGCAGTGCTCTAAACTGGCTTACAAAATTAACTGATCCTACAAGTCATTCTATGTAAGACAACCTTACATAATAACGCCAGGCACGGAGCACATCCTACAATAAACTAAATGAAGTCCCTTTACACATACATACTGTACATTTCACAGCTCTCAAGGCTAACTTCACCAAACTCACCCAAACCTCAGCTGGGGGAAGCCTCCACTCACCCCAAGGGCCACAGGTCCAACTTCTACACCCAATACATGTAAGGCGCAGAGGGATCGGAGAGGACAGGGCTGTAGTTAGCCAGGTAACGCAAAGTAAGGCCAGAAATTTCAAAAGTACAAGCCATTCAATCTGCTGGTATCCAGCCACAACAAAAAAAGTGAGATCATTTTTAGGTCTTGTTGGTTTTTACATTAATTTTATTTTAGTATTTGTTACTATAGTTGCTCCCGTAATTGAACTAACTGAAAAGAACAGGAGAGAGGACATGATATGGACAAAAGAACGTGAACTAGTTTTGGTTAAAAAAAAAAAAAAAAGTTGACAAACCATTTATTGTACAGACTGATCAGAGGTGGGACTTGGTGCAATCCTAAGTCACGAGAATAATGGTGAAGAACAAACACCCTATTCTTTATCAGAGTCGGAAACATTTTCTTCGTGAACAAAAGTATTCCACTATTAACCGCTTCCCGACCGCCCACTGTATATAAACGTCAGCACTTGCTGGTCAGAGAGAGATCAGAGGTCAGAGATCACAGTGTATTACAGTGTCACCAAGCATTCACAGCTGACATACATTCATTCAGATACTGTGTTTAGGTAGAATTTAGGGCTTTAGGACTAGGTGAAGATCAGTGAGGTTAGGTATAGTATAGGATTAGTTAGTGTAGTTAATTTATATATTATTAGCGTAGTTATTAATTAAAGGGGTTGTCCCATGAAAAGCATCCTATCTATACTGCTAGTTTATGTGGATTTAAGACTTTTCCTAAATACATTGCTTTATCAAAACTGCTTTGTTTAGCCGCAATATTAATTTATTCACTTCATTGTTGACACTGCTTTTCTATGGCCACTGGGCTTATCTGCTCATTTCCCAAGTGAGGTAGCTGCCTGCTCTCAGGGGAGGAGGGGGGGGGCTGACAAGCAACGGAGCTCCTCAGATAGGGGAGGGGGGAGGTGAGAGCTCCGGGATTACTGTGCTGTCTATTTTCAGCTTTTCCACTTATCAGCCGGTTTAATTGAATTTGGCTGATAAGGGCTGAGATAAGGAGTCCGTTACCTCTGTATGTAATACAAGCTGACTCATATCCAGCTCTGCTACATCAGTTTCCACATCAGCTTTATACTGTGGTAATGCATTTACAACCAATCGCTCATTACTGACTGCAAACATAGCAGATAGCAGAGCAAGTGAAACCCCACCCACCACTGTGCCGAGAAATCCAGGAAGTGAAGAGAGCACAGAGCCTGCAGGCAGCAGAACAAGAGTTATGGGAATACGCCTTTAATGATTTATTTTACATTTATTTTACACTAGCCTCTGCCTGCCACTTTGTCTGCATGTTGGTGGCGTTGATGATCCACCTATATTCAAAAAATTGCTGCCGCCGATGATCTGCCTACTCCAGCATTTCAGTAGCTCTCAAGCTGGCCTGCCCTGAACTTTTTCCTCATGCCGTGCCTGTGATTGTTGCGGCATCTTAGCAGCTCGCTGAGCCACCATATAATGAGTGTGTTGCTGATGTCAATGATCCGCCTGCTCCAACGATTTAGCAGCTCTCAAGCTGGCCTGCCGCTCAACTTGTTCCTTGCGCCATGCCTGTGATTGTTCTGGCATCTCAGCAGCTCACTGGGACGCCATATAATGAGTGTGTTGTTGGCGTCGATAATCCGTCTGCTCCAGCGTTTCAGCGGCTCGCTTGACGCCTAGCTTGCTGAATCCTCCTCAGCGCAGCTCTACCTTCATAGCTCTGGTTTTTTGGACATTTGCGACAAATTTGATTTTTGTTTCCTCACGATGTTAAAAATAGGGAAACTGCCAAGGTGTTTTCTCAAGTCAGTGTCTAAACACGCTGCCTCCAGATTCTGCTTCTAACTTTCTGTTTTTGTGCCTCCACTCTTCCCTCTGGCTCAACAGGACACAGAAGACTTACTTATGCAGAGTCTTCTGTTGTTATCTGTGTGTTTGCATAGAGAGATAACAAACCTGGTGTTAACAGCAAGCTGCAAATTAGCTGATTCTCCTGGCAGGAAGAGCAGTGTAATATAGTATATGAACATAAATTCATAACAGTTGTGAAGCCATGTCAGTTACTGGGATAAAAAGTAGCCTATGTGTTAATTGAGGTTACAATCTATCTATGTGCTGAATTTCAACCAAATCCATTCAGCAGTTTTTGCTTGATTGAGTAACAAACATCCAAACACACAAAAAGGCAAACACACAAACTTCCAATAGGATAGGATATCATACTCAGTAATTTAATTTATTATTTCATAATTAGTTCTACATTATACAGTTGTGCATATGGGAGGTTAGAGTGATAGTATATACTGTAGAATAGTACATAGTGAAGTATAACTATACAGTCAATTAATTACATAACTCATTTTAATTTGCATAATTAATTGTTAATGTAATCATATTAATCCAAACGGACAGATTTAGCAGAGCTTATGCGATGCTGTAGCACAGATGAGTATGCTCTCCATATGCAGAGATGTACATACAACTGAGTATGCTGTGCATATGCAGCGATGTAGCAGAGCTGAGGCGCGGGAGCAGGCAGATCATCCACAACAGCAATTGGCTAAATATAAGCGGCTCAGCGCCAACACCAACCCGCAGACGAAGTCGCAGGCAGATGCTAGTTAGGTTTATAATATCTGAAAAAAATTAAAGGGTGATGCTAACATAAAGCAGAGCTATGCTAAATTATATTTATGAAGTAATTTGGGTAGTATGACTTTCTATATGAAAGGCATTCCATTTCAAAGTTTGAAAACTGCTTTTTTTCCCCCACATTTTCACCAAATTTCCTATTTTTTTTTCATAATTAAAGACAAAACATATTCCCTTATCACTGACACAAAGTACAATGTGTCACAATAAAACAATTTCAGTTAATGTGTCTCAAAGCTATTATCACATAAATTGACACATGTAAGGTTTGGGAAATGAATCCTGGTGATTAAAGGGGCTCTATCATTGGGAAAAGTGATTTTTAGCTAAACACATACTTGCATAGCCTTTAGAAAGGCTATTCCACACCTACCTTTTGTATGTAAATTACCTAAGTAGTTTTTGAATGCGTCCGTTTTTTTTATTCATGTGCTAATTAACCTTCTCCGTGCACCGGAAGTGTCTGTCACCGTGCACTCCTCTCTGCTATTCTCTATGTGTATGTACAGCAGAGGCTGCTGTGCTGATGAATCATCTTTCTGCTCTCATACACATAGAGAATAGCAGAGGGTGCTCACAGACACTTCCGGTGCATGGGAAAGGCTAATTAACATATGAATAGAAATTGACTTATTCAAAGACTACTGAGGTGATTTACATACAGAAGGTACGTGTGGAATAGACTTTCTAAAGGCCATGCAATATGTGCTTAGCTAAAAATTACTTTTCCCAATGATAGAGTCCCTTTAAGGAAACTAGAAAGATAAAAGGAACTGTATGCAGCCAGGTTGTTTATATGCCAGCTTTTATACACTTGATGAAGGGATTACTTCCCGAAATGCATTGTGTAAGCTTTTGGAATTTTACTATCTTGGACTTCTATTGGTGTGAGAGCAGTTATCTACATTTTATTGGGATGCCTTTTCCATCTTTGACTGACAACCATACTACTTTGTCTGGACCACGACACCACAGCTACAGCTACCCTGGAATTGTGATTGTATAAGTTGTCGTGGCTTCATAAAACTTAGAAAGGTGAGAGTCTGTTGCGACTATATCTTGCTTTTCACTTGCACTCCCTGCAATTACCTTGGAAATTGTGACAAAGCTCATATAAATTGTTGGGGCTACAGACAACCTGAAAAGTTGTGAGTGCAGTGACTGTATCTTAACCTTCACTTGCACTCCCTGCCTCTCCATTGCTCTTCTCACTAGCACCCCATTGTGGTACAGTATTACACTATATGCTGCATGGCGGTTTTTGTTCTATTGTAGAATGTTACAGGCGAGTAGAGGCAGCATACAGCTGAAACTTGGAATAGACGCAGAATACAAGTTACAGGGATTTATTTTTCAAATGGGGCTAAATATAGTACACAGGTTTCCCAAACCAAAGTCACAGCCAAAAGTGAGTCCTGGCCTCTGAAAGTTTAGAAACCACTGGGATAGAGGGTAAATATCTGATTGGTGGAGGTCTGACTGCTGAAATCACCACCGATCCCGAGAATGGGGGTCCTCTTCGCCCCACTGCACATTCTGCCTGACTACAGCCAGGCTGAATGTAAGCGTGATGGGTGGTAGACAGAGCTTGGCAATGTCTGATGTTCCCACTGAGGTATAAGACTTGGCTATCTCAAAGTGAGCGCCGTTCACCAACTGTCATGCATGCTTCATCCAGCTTGGCTATGGTCAGGCTGAATGTGCTGTGGGGAGAAAAGACCCCCCATTCTCAGGATCACTGGGGATCTCAGTAGTCAGACCCCACGATCAGGTATTATCCCCTATCCTATGCATAGATAGAGGCTATGGATAGAGAATAAATACTTTCCATAGCACAACCCCTTTGAGAGGGTGGTCTTCTCACCATATCCCGACCAATCAATAGACAACCCTGGCACACCGACCTGACTAAAAAACTGATATGTGCCTCGCGGGTTGCAGAACGCCTCTGGAAGAAAAGCCACTCCCAGGAAGACTTCCTCAGTAGAGATGAGCGAACAGTGTTCTATCGAACTCATGTTCGATCGGATATTAGGCTGTTCGGCATGTTCGAATCGAATCGAACACCGCGTGGTAAAGTGCGCCATTACTCGATTCCCCTCCCACCTTCCCTGGCGCCTTTTTTGCTCCAATAACAGCGCAGGGTAGGTGGGACAGGAACTACGACACCGGTGACGTTGAAAAAAGTAGGCAAAACCCATTGGCTGCCGAAAACATGTGACCTCTAATTTAAAAGAACAGCGCCGCCCAGGTTCGCGTCATTCTGAGCTTGCAATTCACCGAGGACGGAGGTTTCCGTCCAGCTAGCTAGGGCTTAGATTCTGGGTAGGCAGGGACAGGCTAGGATAGGAAGGAGAAGACAACCACAACAGCTCTTGTAAGAGCTAAATTCCAGGGAGAAGCTTGTCAGTGTAACGTGGCACTGACGGGCTCAATCGCCGCAACCCAGCTTTCCGCGGATCCTGAATGGAATACACTGTCAGTGTATTCCCGTATACCCAATATATACCCCCGATACCCGTTCCAACGGTGTGCCCCCCCACCTTCACCCCAGAAATACCCTGCAAGTCCCCTAGCAATAGAATTGGGGCTATATACACCCACTATTTTTGCTACTGCCATATAGTGCCATTGTCTCACTGGGAATTCAAAGAATATATTGGGCTTACATATAACTTCAATTCCAGGGAGAAGCTTGTCAGTGTAACGTGGCACTGACGGGCTCAATCGCCGCAACCCAGCTTTCCCAGGATCCTGAATGGAATACACTGTCAGTGTATTCCCGTATACCCGATATATACCCCCGATACCCGTTCCAACGGTGTGCCCCCCCACCTTCACCCCAGAAATACCCTGCAAGTCCCCTAGCAATAGAATTGGGGCTATATACACCCACTATTTTTGCTACTGCCATATAGTGCCATTGTCTGACTGGGAATTCAAAGAATATATTGGGGTTATAAATACCCTCATTTCTTGCTACTGGTATATAGTGCCATTGTCTGACTGGGAATTCAAAGAATATATTGGGGTTACGTGCACCCACAATTTTTACTACTGGTATACAGTGCCATTGTCTGACTGGGAATTCAAAGAATATATTGGGAATACAAATACCCTCATTTCTTGCTACTGCCATATAGTGCCAGTTTCTGACTGGTAATTCAAAGAATATATTGGGGTTACGTGCACCCACAATTTTTACTACTGGTATACAGTGCCATTGTCTGACCGGGAATTCAAAGAATATATTGGGGTTATAAATACCCTTATTTCTTGCTACTGCCATATAGTGCCAGTTTCTGACTGGTGATTCAAAGAATATATTGGGGTTACGTGCACCCACAATTTTTACTACTGGTATACAGTGCCATTGTCTGACTGGGAATTCAAAGAATATATTGGGAATACAAATACCCTCATTTCTTGCTACTGCCATATAGTGCCAGTTTCTGACTGGTAATTCAAAGAATATATTGGGGTTACGTGCACCCACAATTTTTACTACTGGTATACAGTGCCATTGTCTGACTGGGAATTCAAAGAATATATTGGGGTTATAAATACCCTCATTTCTTGCTACTGCCATATAGTGCCAGTTTCTGACTGGTAATTCAAAGAATATATTGGGGTTACGTGCACCCACAATTTTTACTACTGGTATACAGTGCCATTGTCTGACTGGGAATTCAAAGAATATATTGGGGTTATAAATACCCTCATTTCTTGCTACTGCCATATAGTGCCAGTTTCTGACTGGTAATTCAAAGAATATATTGGGGTTACGTGCACCCACAATTTTTACTACTGGTATACAGTGCCATTGTCTGACTGGGAATTCAAAGAATATATTGGGAATACAAATACCCTCATTTCTTGCTACTGCCATATAGTGCCAGTTTCTGACTGGTAATTCAAAGAATATATTGGGGTTACGTGCACCCACAATTTTTACTACTGGTATACAGTGCCATTGTCTGACTGGGAATTCAAAGAATATATTGGGGTTATAAATACCCTCATTTCTTGCTACTGCCATATAGTGCCAGTTTCTGACTGGTAATTCAAAGAATATATTGGGGTTACGTGCACCCACAATTTTTACTACTGGTATACAGTGCCATTGTCTGACTGGGAATTCAAAGAATATATTGGGGTTATAAATACCCTCATTTCTTGCTACTGCCATATAGTGCCAGTTTCTGACTGGTAATTCAAAGAATATATTGGGGTTACGTGCACCCACAATTTTTACTACTGGTATACAGTGCCATTGTCTGACTGGGAATTCAAAGAATATATTGGGGTTATAAATACCCTTATTTCTTGCTACTGCCATATAGTGCCAGTTTCTGACTGGTGATTCAAAGAATATATTGGGGTTACGTGCACCCACAATTTTTACTACTGGTATACAGTGCCATTGTCTGACTGGGAATTCAAAGAATATATTGGGAATACAAATACCCTCATTTCTTGCTACTGCCATATAGTGCCAGTTTCTGACTGGTAATTCAAAGAATATATTGGGGTTACGTGCACCCACAATTTTTACTACTGGTATACAGTGCCATTGTCTGACTGGGAATTCAAAGAATATATTGGGGTTATAAATACCCTCATTTCTTGCTACTGCCATATAGTGCCAGTTTCTGACTGGTAATTCAAAGAATATATTGGGGTTACGTGCACCCACAATTTTTACTACTGGTATACAGTGCCATTGTCTGACTGGGAATTCAAAGAATATATTGGGGTTATAAATACCCTCATTTCTTGCTACTGCCATATAGTGCCAGTTTCTGACTGGTAATTCAAAGAATATATTGGGGTTACGTGCACCCACAATTTTTACTACTGGTATACAGTGCCATTGTCTGACTGGGAATTCAAAGAATATATTGGGAATACAAATACCCTCATTTCTTGCTACTGCCATATAGTGCCAGTTTCTGACTGGTAATTCAAAGAATATATTGGGGTTACGTGCACCCACAATTTTTACTACTGGTATACAGTGCCATTGTCTGACTGGGAATTCAAAGAATATATTGGGGTTATAAATACCCTCATTTCTTGCTACTGCCATATAGTGCCAGTTTCTGACTGGTAATTCAAAGAATATATTGGGGTTACGTGCACCCACAATTTTTACTACTGGTATACAGTGCCATTGTCTGACTGGGAATTCAAAGAGTATATTGGGAATACAAATACCCTCATTTCTTGCTACTGCCATATAGTGCCAGTGTCTGACTGGTAATTCAAAGAATATATTGGGGTTACGTGCACCCACAATTTTTACTACTGGTATACAGTGCCATTGTCTGACTGGGAATTCAAAGAGTATATTGGGAATACAAATACCCTCATTTCTTGCTACTGCCATATAGTGCCAGTTTCTGACTGGGAATTCAAAGAATATATTGGGGTTACGTGCACCCACAATTTTTACTACTGGTATACAGTGCCATTGTCTGACTGGGAATTCAAAGAGTATATTGGGAATACAAATACCCTCATTTCTTGCTACTGCCATATAGTGCCAGTGTCTGACTGGGAATTCAAAGAATATATTGGGGTTACGTGCACCCACAATTTTTACTACTGGTATACAGTGCCAATTTCTAACTAGGAATTCAAAATGCGCAAGGCTCCCGGAAAGGGACGTGGACGAGGCCGTGGGCGAGGTCGGGGGAATGGTTCTGGGGAGCAAGGTAGCAGTGAAGCCACAGGGCGTCCCGTGCCTACTCCTGTGGGGCAGCAAGCATTGCGCCACTCCACAGTGCCAGGGTTGCTTGCCACATTAACTAAACTGCAGGGTACAAACCTTAGTAGGCCCGAGAACCAGGAACAGGTCTTGCAATGGCTGTCAGAGAACGCTTACAGCACATTGTCCAGCAGCCAGTCAGACTCTGCCTCCTCTCCTCCTATTACCCAACAGTCTTGTCTTCCTTCCTCCCAAAATTCCGAAGCTTTACAGAACAATAACCCAAACTGTCCCTGCTCCCCAGAGCTGTTCTCCGCTCCTTTCATTGTCCCTCAACCTGCCTCTCCACGTCACGATTCCACGAACCTAACAGAGGAGCATCTGTGTCCAGATGCTCAAACACTAGAGTCTCCTCCATCTCCGTTCGATTTGGTGGTGGATGACCAGCAACCCACCCTCATCGACGATGATGTGACGCAGTTGCCGTCAGGGCATCCAGTTGACCGGCGCATTGTGCGGGAGGAGGAGATGAGACAGGAGTTGGAAGAGGAAGTGGTGGATGATGAGGACACTGACCCGACCTGGACAGGGGGGATGTCAAGCGAGGAAAGTAGTGTGGATGTTGAGGCAGGTGCAGCACCAAAAAGGGTAGCTAGAGGCAGAGGCAGAGGTCAGCAGCTTAGGCGAAGCCAGGCCACACCCGGAATCTCCCAAGATGTTCCAGTTCGTACCCAGCCCCGAAAAACTCCCACCTCGAGGGCACGTTTCTCGAAGGTGTGGAGTTTTTTCAAGGAATGCGCCGAGGACAGATATAGTGTTGTCTGCACAATTTGCCTCTCGAAATTGATTAGGGGCTCTGAGAAGAGCAACCTGTCCACCACTTCAATGCGCCGTCATTTGGAATCCAAGCACTGGAATCAGTGGCAGGCAGCAACGGCAGGACAAAGGCCGCCTGCCCTTCACGCCACTGCCACTGCCTCTGCCTCTGCCACTGCCACTGCTGACTGTGCTGGCGATGCACTCCAGAGGACGAGCCAGGACACCACTTCATCTGCCTCCGCCACTTTGTTGACTTCTCCCTCATCCTCCCCTGTTCCTGTCTTATCTCCTTCTCCTGCACCATCAAAGGCACCATCAGGCGCTTCTTTACAACAACCCACCATCTCTCAGACATTGGAGCGGCGGCAGAAATACACTGCTAACCACCCACACGCGCAAGCCTTGAACGCCAACATCGCTAAACTGCTGGCCCAGGAGGTTGGCGTTCCGGCTTGTTGAAACTCCCGCCTTCCTGGACCTGATGGCAACTGCGGCACCTCGCTATGCCGTCCCTACTTCTCCCGGTGTGCCGTCCCCGCCTTGCACCAGCACGTGTCACTCAACATCAGGCGGGCCCTTAGTTCCGCGCTTTGCACAAAGGTCCACTTGACCAGCGACGCGTGGACAAGTGCATGCGGACAGGGACGCTACATTTCACTGACGGCACACTGGGTGAATGTAGTTGAGGCTGGGACTGCTTCCCAAACTGGCCTGGTGTACCTCGTCTCCCCGCCTAACATTCCTGGCAGGGACACGAGAAGAACACCCCCCTCCTCCTCCTCCTCTACCGCCTCCTCCTCCGCCACC
Organism: Leptodactylus fuscus; assembly: GCF_031893055.1. Taxonomy (NCBI): domain Eukaryota; kingdom Metazoa; phylum Chordata; class Amphibia; order Anura; family Leptodactylidae; genus Leptodactylus; species Leptodactylus fuscus. The sequence goes on along the minus strand of NC_134267.1, from coordinate 68,210,479 downwards.
GCCTCCTCCTCCGCTGTTAGATTGACCCCAGCTACGAGTTGGAAACGTTGCAGCACTGGCGTTGGTAGACGTCAGCAAGCTGTGCTGAAGCTGATCAGCTTGGGGGACAGACAGCACACTGCCTCCGAGGTGAGGGATGCCCTCCTCGATGAGACGGCAATATGGCTTGAGCCGCTGCACCTGGGCCCAGGCATGGTCGTTTGTGATAACGGCCGGAACCTGGTAGCAGCTCTGGAGCTTGCCGGACTCCAACATGTTCCATGCCTGGCCCACGTCTTCAACCTAGTGGTGCAACGTTTCCTAAAGAGCTACCCCAATGTTCCAGAGCTACTGGTGAAAGTGCGGCGCATGTGCGCCCACTTTCGCAAGTCGACAGTAGCCGCTGCTAGCTTAAAATCTCTCCAGCAACGCCTGCATGTGCCACAACACCGGCTTTTGTGCGACGTCCCCACACGCTGGAACTCAACGTTTCAGATGTTGAATAGAGTGGTTGAGCAGCAGAGACCTTTGATGGAATACCAGCTACAAAACCCTAGGGTGCCACAAAGTCAGCTGCCTCAGTTTCACATCCATGAGTGGCCATGGATGAGAGACCTTTGTGACATCCTACGGGTCTTTGAGGAGTCCACAAGGAGGGTGAGCTCTGAGGATGCGATGGTGAGCCTTACAATCCCGCTCTTGTGTGTTCTGAGAGAATCCCTGATTGACATCAGGGATAACTCAGATCACACAGAGGAGTTAGGGATAGCATCCGATCCGTCACAGCTGGAGAGTAGGTCCACACATCTGTCCGCTTCACTGCGTTTAATGGAGGAGGAGGAGGAGGAGGAAGAAGAGTTGTCCGATGATGTGATGGTGATACAGGAGGCTTCCGGGCAACTTCGAATCGTCCCATTGTTGCAGCGCGGATGGGTAGACATGGAGGATGAGGAGGAAATGGAGATTGAACTTTCCGGTGGGGCCAGAGGAGTCATGCCAACTAACACTGTGGCAGACATGGCTGAGTTCATGTTGGGGTGCTTTACAACCGACAAGCGTATTGTCAAAATCATGGAGGACAACCAGTACTGGATCTTTGCTATCCTTGACCCCCGGTATAAAAACAACATCTCGTCTTTTATTCCGGTAGAGGGGAGGGCCAATCGCATCAATGCTTGCCACAGGCAATTGGTGCAGAATATGATGGAGATGTTTCCAGCATGTGACGTTGGCGGCAGGGAGGGCAGTTCCTCCAGTAGGCAACCAAGTTCTCACCGGTCCACACAAACGAGGGGCACACTGTCTAAGGTCTGGGACACCTTGATGGCACCCCCTCGCCAAAGTGCCGCCACGGAGGGTCCTAGTGTCACCAGGCGTGAGAAGTATAGGCGCATGTTGCGGGAATACCTTTCCGACCACAGCCCTGTCCTCTCCGACCCCTCTGCGCCCTACACGTATTGGGTGTCGAAGTTGGACCTGTGGCTTGAACTTGCCCTATATGCCTTGGAGGTGCTGTCCTGTCCTGCCGCCAGCGTCCTATCTGAGAGGGTGTTCAGTGCAGCCGGTGGCATCATCACTGACAAGCGCACCCGTCTGTCAGCTGAGAGTGCCGACCGGCTCACTTTGATAAAAATGAACCACCACTGGGTAGAGCCGTCATTTTTGTGCCCACCTGTGTAAAGCACCCCAACATGAAACTCCATGTCTGTACTCAACCTCTCCAATTCCTCCGCATCCTCATACTCATCCACCATAAGCGTTGCACAATTCTGCTAATACTAGGCTCCCTCCACCCTGATTTCCCCCAACTCTGCTGGTTAGAGGCTCCCTCCACCCTGATTTCCACCAACTCTGCTGGTTAGAGGCTCCCTCCACCATGAATTGGTCCAAACTGGGCTGTTTAGCGGCTCCCTCCACCATTAATTGGTCCAAACTGGGCTGGTTAGAGGCTCCCTCCACCATGAATTTGCCCAAACTGGGCTGTTTAGAGGCTCCCTCCACCATGAATTGGTCCAAACTGGGTTTTTTAGAGGCTCCCTCCACCATGAATTGGTCCAAACTGGGCTGTTTAGAGGCTCCCTCCACCATGAATTTGCCCAAACTGGGCTGTTTAGAGGCTCCCTCCACCATGAATTTGCCCAAACTGGGCTGGTTAGAGGCTCCCTCCACCATGAATTGGTCCAAACTGGGTTTTTTAGAGGCTCCCTCCACCATGAATTGGTCCAAACTGGGCTGTTTAGAGGCTCCCTCCACCATGAATTTGCCCAAACTGGGCTGTTTAGAGGCTCCCTCCACCATGAATTTGCCCAAACTGGGCTGGTTAGAGGCTCCCTCCACCATGAATTGGTCCAAACTGGGTTTTTTAGAGGCTCCCTCCACCATGAATTTGCCCAAACTGGGCTGGTTAGAGGCTCCCTCCACCATGAATTGGTCCAAACTGGGCTGGTTAGAGGCTCCCTCCACCATTAATTGGTCCAAACTGGGCTGTTTAGAGGCTCCCTCCACCATGAATTTGCCCAAACTGGGCTGGTTAGAGGCTCCCTCCACCATGAATTGGTCCAAACTGGGGTTTTTAGGGGCTCCCTCCACCATGAATTTCCCAAAACTTGGCTGTTTAGAGGCTCCCTCCACCATGAATTTGCCCAAACTGGGCTGTTTAGAGGCTCCCTCCACCATGAATTGGTCCAAACTGGGGTTTTTAGGGGCTCCCTCCACCATGAATTTCCCAAAACTTGGCTGTTTAGAGGCTCCCTCCACCATGAATTTGCCCAAACTGGGCTGTTTAGAGGCTCCCTCCACCATGAATTGGTCCAAACTGGGGTTTTTAGGGGCTCCCTCCACCATGAATTTCCCAAAACTTGGCTGTTTAGAGGCTCCCTCCACCATTAATTGGTCCAAACTGGGCTGGTTAGAGGCTCCCTCCACCATGAATTTGCCCAAACTGGGCTGTTTAGAGGCTCCCTCCACCATGAATTGGTCCAAACTGGGGTTTTTAGGGGCTCCCTCCACCATGAATTTCCCAAAACTTGGCTGTTTAGAGGCTCCCTCCACCATGAATTTGCCCAAACTGGGCTGTTTAGAGGCTCCCTCCACCATGAATTGGTCCAAACTGGGGTTTTTAGGGGCTCCCTCCACCATGAATTTCCCAAAACTTGGCTGTTTAGAGGCTCCCTCCACCATGAATTTGCCCAAACTGGGCTGTTTAGAGGCTCCCTCCACCATGAATTGGTCCAAACTGGGGTTTTTAGGGGCTCCCTCCACCATGAATTTCCCAAAACTTGGCTGTTTAGAGGCTCCCTCCACCATTAATTGGTCCAAACTGGGCTGGTTAGAGGCTCCCTCCACCATGAATTTGCCCAAACTGGGCTGTTTAGAGGCTCCCTCCACCATGAATTGGTCCAAACTGGGTTTTTTAGAGGCTCCCTCCACCATGAATTGGTCCAAACTGGGCTGTTTAGAGGCTCCCTCCACCATGAATTTGCCCAAACTGGGCTGTTTAGAGGCTCCCTCCACCATTAATTTGCCCAAACTGGGCTGGTTAGAGGCTCCCTCCACCATGAATTGGTCCAAACTGGGGTTTTTAGAGGCTCCCTCCACCATGAATTTGCCCAAACTGGGCTGGTTAGAGGCTCCCTCCACCATTAATTGGTCCAAACTGGGCTGGTTAGAGGCTCCCTCCACCATTAATTGGTCCAAACTGGGCTGTTTAGAGGCTCCCTCCACCATGAATTGGTCCAAACTGGGCTGTTTAGAGGCTCCCTCCACCATGAATTTGCCCAAACTGGGCTGTTTAGAGGCTCCCTCCACCATTAATTGGTCCAAACTGGGCTGGTTAGAGGCTCCCTCCACCATGAATTGGTCCAAACTGGGTTTTTTAGAGGCTCCCTCCACCATGAATTTGCCCAAACTGGGCTGGTTAGAGGCTCCCTCCACCATGAATTGGTCCAAACTGGGCTGGTTAGAGGCTCCCTCCACCATGAATTTCCCAAAACTTGGCTGTTTAGAGGCTCCCTCCACCATTAATTGGTCCAAACTGGGCTGGTTAGAGGCTCCCTCCACCATGAATTTGCCCAAACTGGGCTGTTTAGAGGCTCCCTCCACCATGAATTGGTCCAAACTGGGGTTTTTAGGGGCTCCCTCCACCATGAATTTCCCAAAACTTGGCTGTTTAGAGGCTCCCTCCACCATTAATTGGTCCAAACTGGGCTGGTTAGAGGCTCTCTCCACCATGAATTTGCCCAAACTGGGCTGTTTAGAGGCTCCCTCCACCATGAATTGGTCCAAACTGGGTTTTTTAGAGGCTCCCTCCACCATGAATTGGTCCAAACTGGGCTGTTTAGAGGCTCCCTCCACCATGAATTTGCCCAAACTGGGCTGTTTAGAGGCTCCCTCCACCATGAATTTGCCCAAACTGGGCTGTTTAGAGGCTCCCTCCACCATGAATTTGCCCAAACTGGGCTGTTTAGAGGCTCCCTCCACCATGAATTTGCCCAAACTGGGCTGGTTAGAGGCTCCCTCCACCATGAATTGGTCCAAACTGGGTTTTTTAGAGGCTCCCTCCACCATGAATTGGTCCAAACTGGGCTGTTTAGAGGCTCCCTCCACCATGAATTTGCCCAAACTGGGCTGTTTAGAGGCTCCCTCCACCATGAATTTGCCCAAACTGGGCTGGTTAGAGGCTCCCTCCACCATGAATTGGTCCAAACTGGGTTTTTTAGAGGCTCCCTCCACCATGAATTTGCCCAAACTGGGCTGGTTAGAGGCTCCCTCCACCATGAATTGGTCCAAACTGGGGTTTTTAGAAGCTCCCTCCACCATGAATTTGCCCAAACTGGGGTGTTTAGAGGCTCCCTCCACCATGAATTTGCCCAAACTCTGCTGGTTAGAGGCTCAATCCACCCTGATTTTCAAAACAAATGTTGGTGCCAACCTCAACTTACTACAAGGGCCAAATTCACTGCTGGTGACAAGCTCTCCTCACTGCAAGTGCCAAATACACATGTTTCAAGGTGTTTTCCTACTGTCAGAGAGGTGGTATTGAGTGTGTAAAGTGTGTAGTTGTTAGGCTGTGATGTTGGGGTAATAGAGGGTCTTTGGTGTGTTAGATGCCCCCAGACATGCTTCCCCTGCTGTCCCAGTGTCATTCCAGAGGTGTTGGCATCATTTCCTGGGGTGTCATAGTGGACTTGGTGACCCTCCAGACACGGATTTGGGTTTCCCCCTTAACGAGTATCTGTTCCCCATAGACTATAATGGGGTTCGAAACCCATTCGAACACACGAACATTGAGCGGCTGTTCGAATCGAATTTCGAACCTCGAACATTTTAGTGTTCGCTCATCTCTATTCCTCAGTTACAAAGATGTGTAAGGAAAATATTTGTTCTCGTACCGTGTTAGCCAGTGGGTAGGAAATATAAAAAAAACTTCATAGTCTTCAGTAGCTGACACCTTTTTAATGGCTAACTAACAATGATGACAGATTACAACGTTTCGGAACTCTAGGCTCCTTTCTCAAGTCAATTTACTTAAAAAAGGAGCCTAGAGTTCCGAAACGTTGTAATCTGTTATCATTATTAGTTAGCCATTAAAAAGGTATCAACCACTGAAGACTATCAAGTTATCAGTTACAAAGAGTCAGTTCTCACGTTTAAGAACGCACTCACCTCCGCAAAGCAGGTCTACTTCACCACACTTATATCTGCACTCTCTCGTAATCCCAAACAGCTATTCACCACCTTCAACTCCCTCCTTCGTCCTCCTGCGCCCACTCCGATGTCACTTATCTCAGCTGACGACTTTGCCTCCTACTTCAAAACTAAAATTGACACCATCAGAGACAGTCTCACCCTACTCCCCAGACAACTAGAGATGAGCGAACACTGTTCGGATCAGCCGATCCGAACAGCACGCACCCATAGAAATGAATGGAAGCACCCAGCACGTACACTTTGCCGGCGGCCGGTCGCCGTGCCAGGTGCTTCCATTCATTTCTATGGGTGCGTGCTGTTTGGATCGTCTGATCCGAACAGTGTTCACTCATCTCTACCGATAACCCATCCACCCAACTGCTCACTGCTCATCATCCTTGACCTGTTTCTCCACCATCACTGATGAAAAACTCTCCTCCCTAATCTCCAAATCCCACCTCACCTCCTGCGCGCTTGACCCGATCCAGTCACATCTCATCCCCAAACTCACTTAAGTCATTACTCCATCCCTAACCCTCCTCTTCAACCTGTCTCTAGCCAATGGATCCTTCCCCTCTGCCTTCAAACACGCCACAGTCACACCTATACTTAAGAAGTCATCCCTTGACCAGTCCTCTCTGCTGGCCAGAGTTCCACATTGTTTAGCAGCTTTAGCCTCCTTCCTCTCCTCCCGCTTTCTTAAATTCAACATGGATAAAACAGAGTTCATCATCTTCACCCCACCCCGTATGGCCCCTCCACCTTACCCATCTATCAAAGTTAACGGAACCACAATTACACCTGTCCCAAAGGCCCGATGCCTTGTGGTAACCCTGGACTCCGACCTATCCTTCAAGTCACACGTTCAAACCCTCAACACTTCCTACTGCCTCCAACTCAAGAACATCCATCGAATCCGCTCCTTCCTCACCCCTGAAACCACTAAGATGTTCGTCCATGCCCTCATAATCTCCCACTTAGATTACTGCAACACCCTTCTACATGGACTCCCAGCAAACACCCTCGCCCCCCTCCAGTCCACCTTAAACTGTGCTGCTCGTTTAATTCACCTCCCCCACCGATCTGTATTGAGTGCTCCCCTCTGCCAGTCCCTCCACTGGCTACCTATAGCCCAGCGAATTGAGTTCAAGCTACTAACGCTAACATACAAAGCGATCCACAACCTGGCCCCTCCATATATCTCTGAACTAATCTCCTGCTACCTGCCCACACGTAACCTCAGATCCTCCAATGACCTCCTACTCCGCTCTACTCTCATCCGCTCCTCACACAACCGTCTCCAAGATTTCTCCCGTGCATCCCCCATACTCTGGAATTTCTTACCAATACACATAAGACTGACCCCACAATCACAGGCTTCAAGAAGGCCCTGAAGACTCACCTATTCAGGAAGGCCTACAACCTCCAATAACACTATCACCGCACCCCCATCTGAACAGTCTCCTCCTCTCCTTCTGTCTCTACCCCCTTCCCCCATAGATTGTAAGCCCTCGCGGACAGGGCCCTCTACCCACTGTGCCAGCCGATCACTGTTAGGGGGCGTTCACACTACCGTTGGTGTCCGTTATGAAGGTGTCTGTTTAAAAGAAAAAAAACAGACACCTATCATAACGGACATTAACTGACACTAACTGATGTTAATGTGTCCGTTTTTTTAACTGATCCATTTAATGGATCAGTAAAACACGGACACATTAGTATCAGTAAGCATCAGTTAATGTCCGTTTTTTATACTGTCCATTTTTTTCTTTTTGCTGTTTATGCTTTCTGAGCATGTGCAGAAAATAAACGGACAGAAAATAACGGACAGTAACTGATGGCCATCAGTTAGGGGGCGTTCACACTACCGTCTGTGTCCGACAGGTAGTGTCCGCTCAAAATCTGGCACGGACATTAGGAGCGAACACTAGCTGTGTCCGTGACACCTGTCATTTATTTAAATGGGTATCGGGTGCGTTCTTTTGCACTCCGTGCCCTTCCTTCCCTGTCCGCAAGTGAAGATGTCCGACTTCTCAAGCGGACAGAAGAACCCTACATGTCGGGTTTTTCTGTCCGCTTGAGAAGTCGGACATCTTCACTTGCGGACAGGGAAGGACGGGCACGGAGTGCAAAAGAACGCACCCAATACCCATTTAAATAAATGATAGGTGTCACGGACACATCTAGTGTTCGCTCCTAATGTCCGTGCCAGATTTTGAGCGGACACTAGGAGTGGACACTACCTGTCGGACAATGACGGTAGTGTGAACGCCGCCTTACTGTCCGTTGTTTGTCAACGGATCCTTAACGACACAAACGGACAACAGATGAAATCCCATTGAAATGAATGGAAATTGTAACGGACACAGCTAGTGTCCGTTGCTAAAATCTTGAACGGACAGTAGCAACGGACACTGCTGTCGGACACAAACGGTAGTGTGAACGCCCCCTTAGTATTATGTCTACCTGTATATTCTGTGTACTGTATGTAAACCCCCAAATGTAAAGCACCATGGAATTAATATAATAATGTAAAGCACCATGGAATTAAGGGTGCTATATATATAAACACTCATAATAATGGACTGTTCTTCTGGAGAGGTTACACTGTATAGAGTTACAGTTGACTGGAAGCTTGCTTGGGTTATATTCACGTGAGGCAGTTACATGTAAGTAGCTGTGAGTGCTGGAGATATAATCTCATGTAACGTATAGAACACTGTTTGGCCATGTATGAATGTATGGGTGAGTCCAGTGCCCAGCACACATAGGGGGGATCCTCTAATTCAGACTCCTATAAAGTAGACCCAGTAGTGGCTACAAAGTGTGGCTGCGCCTGATGTCCCGGCTATACCCAGCTATCATGTACTGGAGCTTCCATGGTGTCGCTGACGTCAGGCGCACGGCATGCTAGGAAGTGTAGTTCACAGTGCGCCCGGAGCTGGATGTGGAGCGATGACGCACCGGTCAAAACGTGCAAACAATCTCCAGATGTAGCCGAGCCCCGGTTCATCACTTCCAGGAATACCCTATGCTATAGAACGGGCGGCTACTACGTACGGCCGCTATGCCCTCTTGGGAATTGTAGTTTATCACTGCCAGGCCAAGGCGTTACCTAAAAAGACAATCCCCTTCCCGAAAACTGCAACTCCCGTGCTGCCCCGGTCAGCTCCGCCTCTTTAGGGCGGGGCAGGGCGCGTCACCGCAGCCGTTGCCTGTGTGTGTAGGTGTGTTGTGGAGCTCAGTCGCCTGCAGGAGGCGGAGAGAGGCAGGAAGGCAGCGGGAACTCGGAGGCTGTCACACCGGGGCGGAAGGTGCGTTGTTGTTACCAGTGTGTGAGGAGAGCTCGGAGATTTGCGGGCGTGTGCGGCCTAGTGACTCTCGTCTTATCGGGCTCAGCCTGCTGACAATGGGCGGCGTGTGACGGGCTGGAGGTGCTGTGGTAGTCGGCTGCTGTGTAGGAATGTGAAGCGCTCCGTGCAGCTGTAGTGTGAGCGCGCTGGGAGCCTCGGCTACTAAGCTGGGCTTCCTGGCCACTGACTCATCTGGGTGAAGTCCTGCCGATGATGGCTGCTGCTGCTGGACGTGCTCGCCTTGTGAACTTGGAGGTGGCAGGAGCTTGTCTTTACCATTTTCTTACTCCTTATCATTTTCTGTGATTGAACTAAACAAGGAGGCGACCATACCCGGCCCAGCACCGGCACATCCCTCTGCAACTTCTTCCCGATGAGCTGCTCAGTATGCCACCTGTATACAAGTTGTGTATTAGTAACCAGGGGCTGCCTGCAGGATGAGACCATGACAGTGCTGGAGATACAACAGGCCATTGGATTCTGTGTTAGCCAGTCAGTGAGGAACACTGGACATAACCACGATCTCCCCCTTAGAAGTCGGTAACATATAGAAGTATGAGTAAGGTCATGGCCCGGACCTCAGGTCCTGTTTGGGACACTGAACCACCAGTCCATGATCACCTGTGGCTGACAGTGTGACAGGAGATGCTGTGTCTGTATCACTGGAGGCACACGCTAAAATAGTCCTAACCAGCTACAAGTACATCATCTAGTAGCCAGAGACCACGAGAATAATATCCTTCCCAATCGGGGTGTCTGTTGCCGAAATATTATTGCTTTTCTTGATATACTAATGAGCTGCTTGGAGCAATGAGGGGGTTGGCATTGCTCTCATCCTACCATAGGGCTATGCTTTCTACCACCAGTCCCTCCCTGCTCTGTTTGTACAATGCTTAGCCCTATCAGTCATAGCAGAGAGTCCGCTCTTTGGTGCAATGTGAGGAATGTTGCCGCCCTTATTGCACAGATCTGATCATTAGTGTATCATGGAAAAAGCTAAAATAGCAACAGATTCCGATCAGGAAGCAGAAAAAGCATTTTATTCAGGTGAACCCCAGCTATCTAACTTTGCCTATAGTTCAGTAGGGGCTTTTCTAGTTACAATGTCTTTAAAGAGGAGCTTTCACCAACTCCAACAAGTAGCTCTGTGCATCATGTAATAACTGCTGCTCCACTGATTCTGGCACACATGGGATTTTTCCGCTAACCCACACTATTCATGAGCAGTCAGTGCTGTTAGTTTTGGTGCCTGATATGCTATTTAGGCTCTGTACTGTCAGGAGGGCGGTAACAGGCAAGGGGTGTGATTCTGAGCTCTGACAATGGCTGCCTCTGATTGGAGATCTTACCCTTGGTTCACATCTGCGTCGGTAATCCGTTCGGGAAGTCCACATGGGGACCCCCTGAATGTACTACTTAACGCATTTGCAAGCAGTGTGCAGTAAAAGCACATGAATCCCCATAGACTATAATGGGATCCGTGTGCTTTCCACGAGATCTCTGCACGAGTCATGCGGACAGAAAATTAGATTGTGAAGTACTTTCCTGTCCGCATGTTCCCTGTGAACAGCTCACGGCAAGCACACGGACCCCTTTATAGTCTAAGGGGATCCGTGTGCTTTCACTGCGCACTGCTTGCAAATGCGTTCGGGGGGTCCCCGTGCGCATTTTCTCGAACAGATTACCGATGCAGATGTGAACGAGGCCTTAGTCACACTGCCTTGCCTGACACTGCCCTTCTGACATCACAGGTTAAATAACACATCAGATGCCAAAACTAACAGCACTGATTACTCAGGTATGGTGGAGGCAGAACCTGTTAACTAGGATGCTAGGAGTTGGAAAGGTCCTCTTTAAATAGGTTAATCTACCGGCCAGTTCATTAATAAAAGATCATTGAAGGTCTAACACTTTATCTAGTTGATCAGCTTTTTTAAGGTGATGTTGGGAGCAGTGTGACATCTTCACTGTTTTGTATCAGTGTCTGTTTCATTGTGGCTATGATAGCCTCATCCAATAGAGTTGAATGGAACAAAATTAGTAGTCTTATGGCTTCTATGAAACCGACTGTGCGCTTCAAACAGCTGATCAGCAGGGTTTCTGGGTGTCATGCCCTTACTGATATCTTATTGATGAATTTTCCTGAGAGCAGGTCATTATCATTAATAGAAATAAACTGGACAGCCCCTTTACAGGGATTCTACCACTAAACCTTTTTTTTTTGTGGTTAAGACGTCGGAATAACCTTTAGAAAGGCTATTCATCTCTTACCTTTAGACGTGGTTTCCGCTGCGCCGTTCCTTAGAAATACCGGTTTTTACCAGTATGCAAATGAGTTCTTTCGCAGCGATGGGGGCGTCCCCACCCCTGACAGAAGTGTCTCCAGCAATGCCTCCTTCTTCATCAGCAGCGTCATCTTCAGCATCTTCTTCCACTGCAGGCTCGTAACTTCTAGGCCTTGGGCAGAGCTGACTGCGCTGGCGCACAGACCACGGGAAAATGGCCGCTAACAATACTGTGCAAGCGGCCATTTACTCGTGGCCTGTTCGGTCTGCTCTGCCTAGAAGTTAGGAGCCTGCGGCGGAAGAAGACGCTGAAGATGACGCTGGAGACGCTGTAACGGCAGCGGTGGGGACGCCCCCATCGCTGTGAGAGAACTCATTTGCATACCGGTAAAAACCAGTATTTTTAAGGAACGGCACAGTGGAGACCATGTCTAAAGGTAAGAGATGAATATCCTTTCTAAAGGCTATTCTGATGTTTTAACCACAAAAATAAAAAAGGTTTAGTGGTAGAATCCCTTTTAAGTTTTGTTGTCTGCATTGTATGAATGGACCAACAGTTCCCACAGGCACTGCACCACTTCATTAATGTCTATCGAGACTGCTGGAGATGGCTTAGTACAGAGCGTCACTATCTCCAGCAGTCTCGATCGACCTTAATGGAGTGGTTTATTGTCTGTGGGAGAACAGGCCCCATCATCAGAGGCAGAGTTCCTAGTGATTGGAGTAATAAGCAGCAAATCCCAATGTAAGATATATTTGATATTCGTAGTAGATAAATCCATAGTGTAAGGACACACCATGTGCCAGTCTGTCTTAATTGTTCTATCTGTCTAGCTTTATATGTAAAGCTGCTTTTCTTTGAGCCATGATTCATGTTTCTTTTAACTCCTTTTTCTCTGTTTTTGTTCCTTTGTAGTACAAAATGCGCACGCCTGGTGTTAAATGCAGCTTTCAGAAGCTAGGCTGAATGACTGTAAAGGGCAGAAGATTCCTGTGGATTGTTGTAATGCCATTTACAGAAAGTATCTACTGGTCATTTAGCTTTCCTTCCGTGTCTATAGATTGACTCAAATCTGTAACGGGACTTGAAACATTAAAGTCTCAGAAGTCGGATGTATTTTCATGCTGGTTTGTTGCTGCTACTTCCTCCATATGTAATGACAGTCCTTCATCGGTTGTTAAGGAAGGGAGTGGATTGCGGTATAACAGGAAGCAACCTAAATAGAAGCATTTTTTTCACAACTCTCTTGGGAAAGGTGGTTTTACCATAGATTCACGTTGCTTTGCTGCTATAACTTTTTTTTTTTTTTTTTAATGCTTTGTCTGGATGATATAGGCTCAATGTTACATCCTTCCAAGTATGTTTAGTATTCTCATCCAGCATTATAATCGCATGCCTCCTGCACTATAAATTGTGATGGTGAATGTATATTGGAAACCGTGTGGCGAGTGGAAGAGAGAATCTACTTGGCCTTGTGAAATTAAGGTTTCTTTTTTGCCGCTCATATGACTGCCAATGCAAAAAGACACTGTAAGCAAAATATAAGGAACTGCCTAAGGAGCACGCTGCACTCAAAATCTCAGAAGCTGGGTTTCTTCCCTCCGTAACTGTATATTCGCCAAGTGTTAACAAGCATCTGATCACGCATATACTGGATAGTAACTTAAAAGGGACCTGCTTTCTTAAAGGCCCTAGCACCTTCTCCGTAACATGGTATTAAGAAAATTGGAAACAAGCCAGGTTTGAGTTCACACTGAAAGCTTGGCTACTTTTGTTGACTGGTTTGGTCACCGGTGGATTACCATTATTTGACTGGATTGCCTTCATTTCCTGCCAGGATTTTATACATCTATATTGTTTACTTGCATCTATATTTGTAGATATACATAGCTCTCTCTTTAATGACTCCAGGAGGTGGGCCCATGAAAGAGTGTGGATACAGTGAAATTAATACTCGTGGAACCTCCCCCATGGAGTCTCCCCACAAAAAGAAGAAAACTGCTGTAAAGCGAAAATGGGAGGTTTTTCCTGGAAGGAACAAGTTCTACTGCAATGGCAGGGTTATGATGGCCAAGCAAACTGGAGTCTTCTACCTCACCCTGATCCTGATTATGGTCACCAGTGGGCTCTTCTTTGCCTTTGAGTAAGTGGTAATTCTTTATATCTTACATAAAAATGTTGCTTTCCTTTGCCTGATACCAGTTGAAAATAGCCATTTCAGTGATGTAATGTTTAACAATTTATTTTACGGCTGCCCCAGATAAGATATTGCTGCATGTCTCAAAAGACACATGGAAAATGTATTAAGACCACTCTCAGAATGAGTGGTAAATAATATATAACCTTTTGTTTCCAAATTAAAATGTACTAGAGGAACTGAGCAATATCGTAAAATATAATACTCCGGACTGCAGTTTCCACCAGGATCATTATATCTGGTCAATATATGTATGAGATCAATAGGGGAACAAATGGTGGGGCTACAGCAAGTGAATTTAGGACAGTGGTCTCTATCATGTTACTTTTTTAGACCGAGTAGCAGCCAGAGAATTTAGGAGCATAGATTCTGTATATACTCGAGTATAAGCCGAGGCCCCTAATTTTACCACAAAAAAACTTGGAAAACTTATTGACTCGAATATAAGCCTAGGGGGGGGGGAAATGCAGCTGCTACTGGAAAATTTCAAAAATTAAAATGGTCGTAGTTTTTGGGTGCAGTAGATCCTGGGTGTTGGGAAAGGGGAGGGGGTGTTTTGGTTGTCTGTCTGCCCCTTCCCTGAGCTTGAGGACTCCCCCCCTTGGAATCCAGTCTGGCTGAATATAGGGTATCTGCAGTGCTCCTATTAACCCCTTCCCGACGGTACAGGAGCACTGCAGATACCCTATATTCAGTAGACCGGGCACTTTCAGACACAGGGATGCCTAATGTGTATGTGTTTCACAGTCATTTTCTACTTTTATGTTTTCTAGGGAAAGGAGGGATTTAGAATTTTTTTTTTTTTATAAAGTTTTTTTTTTTCCACTATTTCATGGGAGATTCTATACATTGATATTGCGACAGGTCATAGACCCCCCACCCTCCCCCTTAAATTTTTTTTTTTTTTTCTTTTGCTGACTCGAGTATAAGCCGAGGGGAGCTTTTTCAGTACAAAAACTGTGCTGAAAAATTCGGCTTATACTCTAGTATAAGCCCAACTCCTGAAGTCTAACAGAATGCTTTAAAAAGGAAACTCAAGATTCTAAAATGCCCCACAGGTTCTTGCGCTAATTGAAGTGGAGGGCCTTATATGCAGAGAGGTGCCCGCTGCCCTTGCCTTCCCCAGAAGAACAATCACAGGGGCTAACCAGTCCCTTATGCAAGAGCAGGAGGTGCTGGTGACAGATCCACACCAGTATCTGCGGTCCCACTGAATTCCCCCTTTTAACCTGACTCTTGCCAGCCTGGGGGAATGCAAACAGTCTAAAAGAATAACAGCAAAGTGGCCCATCTTTTGCACAAATATAGGTCGTCCCACTTCTATGCCTTTTTTTTTTTTTTTTTGCCATTTTTCTGCTTTAGCAAATTGCCACCATAGTGGTTATTGGTAGAGAGATCGTTGCACACCACATATTATAGGATTTTATTATTTATTAGAAATGAGGCCATCAATCTGTCATCCAAGTTGGTTAAAGGATCCCGATGATCTTTCATTCTACACAGGCTGGTGTGTGTGTGTGTGTGTGTGTGTGTGTCCATGTCTCTTAGGCGGGTACCTCATCAATAGGCGCATTCACTTGATGTAGTGTCAATAGCGTATCCTAAAGGGGAAAAAAATCAGGCCAGAAGAAATATCTACTACTGTGCCTTGTATGGAGAGCGGCTTCGTCACTGTAAACATTTTACAGGTATGATGCCTACCTGCTAGAAAGTAGGATATCAGCGGGTGCTTATCACCTTTTAGAATAAAAGGATGGTGGCTGTTTCATTTTCACAGGTTTCATTTGACAGGTATGTGCTTTTTAATTTTTTGGGTTTGCATTTACTAAGAGCAACTACTCACGCTAGTTGAATATAAGGGGGATTATCCTATCTATCTGGGAGTTATTTGGGCTAGTGGAAGAATTACTTGTGTGTCCATAATTGCAGTAGGCCATGAGTGACAAGAGCTGGTCTTATGGAGATTTTGCATTATTACTAGAAATGAAATGTATCATGGGTGTATTCATGTCTCTCTGTCCCAACAGGCTTGGTTTGAAACTTATTTTGTTTGTTTGTGAAGCGCTGTGTTGTGCTAAGTATAGGGATATAAGGAGCATCGGAGAGAATGTGTCCTACATGGGCCGCCTTCAGGCCCGGCACAGATAAGGAGAAGACAAACATAACTAATGTCTTCCTGTGAAAAATTGTAACTTTACACAAACACGTTTCTTTCTATATTCCTGTAGATCAAAGCTGTTATCACACTAGTTTTTGGTCAAAATGGCACAGCTTGTTGTTGTATTCTTTCCAGTAACAAATCCAGACCAGATCTGCTCATTACAAGTCACGAAGTGTAAGGGCTTGTTCAGACAGCTGACATTCACAGATGTGGTACACACTGAGCCTGATTGACCAGTTGCAATGAATGGGGCTATATATGCTAAAGTTTGTTTTTGTTTTTTCTAACAATTGCATCAAGAAAATGTGATCATCCTTCCATGTGTCACATTGATTTCTTAGAGAGTCTGTCAGCAGCAAAGCTGATATAAAATGAGACTCGTCCATGTAGGGCCATTGAAAGCAAATCAACCAGTACCTTGGCTTGGCTAGTATCATGGCTAAAAGATGGTCCAAAGTTCATTAAAATGAGTTTTTGAAAAATTCTAAAGATGCTGCGAGTTCTACTTGGAGGAGAGGGTGGAAGCAAGCTTCTGACTGTCTTACCGCCCTCCTCTAGGGCTGCCCATGTCACTAGGATTTAATGGGTAGTCGCTGTGCCTGCTCACTGTGTCTCTTTGTAAGTGTACACACAGCTCAGTCTGCACTTGTGCTGGAAAAGGCAGGATTTGGATTGGGCAGATGTAGGCTCTGGGCTTGTAGTCAGTGTAGCGCCTGACATTGCACTTACATCCTCATCAGCATAGGTCAAAAAGTCGATTTTCTCACTGTTGGACATCTTTTTGCCACTACAGTCACTTTTTTGTTCAGTGTAAATGGCCATGTGTGTCATAGCCAGGTTAACTTTGACCTTTGTGCAGACACTTTGCACAATGTCGAGCGTCCTGAACCTGTGTTCTCATGTAATGTTGGGTGCCAAAAAGTTTTTTGTTTTTTTGGGGTTTTTTTTGCTGTATATTATATGTGTAGTATAAAGTTGAGCATTTTCTAAATGACCTAATAGATGGAGTTTAAAAAAACAAAAACAAAAAAAATAAATTTATTGACAAGGAGATTTGCCGCTATATGTTTTCATGGAAAATATTTAAAAATTGAAATTCAGTAATTCTTATGAGCAATATTAATGCAGAAATTGTCCACTGGGAATAGGCCATATAAGAGACTTCTGTTTTCTGTGGCGATTTCCTTGCCATCTCACTTTTCAGCACACCGATGGTCACAACGATCATGTATATTTAGATAAGACACAGAAGTCAGTGTTTTAAGAATTTTTTTTTTAACTTGGTGGCAAAAATTGGAATTGCTAAATTTCTAGAATTTTTATAACTATAGCTATTCATTTGGAAAATGTAAAAATATCAACAAAAATTCTTTAGATGGAACATTAAAAAAAAAAAAGAAAAAGTGATTTAAACAATAGATCATTTCTTGGAGAGACGCTCCCTTTAACCCGTTTATGCCTAGAGTTCCATTATTGGAACTCAAAAAATACAACCTCTGGCATAAATGGGTTAAAGCGGGTTTTCCAGAGTTGTAATTTACTTGCCTGATCTGGGGGTTGCTGATGATGGATCCAGGGGTTCAGGTGACATCATGCCCTGGGTCTTGTGATCTGAAACAATGTTCTGCCTGATCTCTAGCTGTGAGATCATGGGTGGCGTGACCCAGGGGTGGAACGATTCTTCGGATCACATGACCCAGGTGTTGACATTGCCATCAACAGTAATCCCTGGATGAAGTAAGTGTTTGATCAGTGATGGGTGATAGTGGGTAAACCTGCTAGATCTTCTTCATTCACATTAAGATGATCTGTCCAAAGTTTATGATACGTCAATGTAAACGTTCCAGAAAGCCACTTTAAAGTGTGCACTTTTGATAAACATATTTTGTTTTATCAGAAGGAATTCTAATATGCTTCCAGGGCTGTAAAGTGGGTAGGCCAAACCACTGACCTCACTGCCTCTATTTTTCCAGAGCCCGACACTGACTCCTTTATAATCGGCATAACATACTCGCTAAGAAAGTACCGGTAATGTGCAACAAACTATGCGTCTACTTACCCACTACCAATAACTGTATCATTTAATAATTTTATCTTACTTTGTTTTTGACGCCACAGCTCTGGATGGTTGTTCTATTATGTCTGACCCTACTTAAAGGGATCCTATCATTTAGAATGTATTTTTTTCCTCCCTAACACGTCGGAATAGCCTTAAGAAAGACTAATCGTCTTGGCAGAGCCGACTGTGCATGCTCACAGGCCACAAGAAAATGGCTGCTTACTTACTGTGTAAGCGGCCATTTTTCTTGTGGCCGCGGGCATGCGCAGTTGCCTCTTCCCAGGCCTGAGGCCTACAAGTTTCACTGCCTACGCTGGAAGGAGACACAAGAAGAGGATGTTCCTGACGAAGATGGAGGCAGCGCTGGAGAGAGTTCTCTGGCAGCATTGGGGACACCTCCAGTACTGCGAGAGAGCTCATTTGCATACCAGTAAAAACCAGCATTTCTACCGAACGGCGGCGCGGAGAAGACATCTAAAGGTAGGAGATGAATAGCCTTTAAGACTATTCCGACGTGTTAGGGAGAAAAAATACCTTCTAAATGATAGGATCCCTTTAAGAACATATAGGACACTGTGTGCAATGTGAGTTTTGTGCCTTAAGGTAGATGCAAGTTCTCTGTCCAAGTGTTAAATGCAATGATATATTTATACCATAATAAAGTCTAGTGATGTAGAAGGTCTTTCATTGAAAGGAAACAAAATGCCTTAGAGATTTCTTAAAGGAATTGCGTAATCATACGCCATTTTAGAGGGGTTTTAATCTGAAAACCCACAATTTCAGCTGTTTTGCTGTTAATGTGCATGGGAATGTCACTACATCTTCACTACTTTCATCCTGGTGCAACAGAGTTGATATCATCTGTTAGCCTTTAGTTCTACCAGGTGCTTATTCCATTTCAGACAAGATGTTGAATGAAGTCTGTTGTCTTGAAGTCCAGCTGATATGTCTATAGGGTGATAATAAGCAGTGACCCCCAAACAAAAAATATGTATCCACTTGTTTTTACTGATATACTATAATTTAATACCGTGTCTTTCAAACATTGTGTCCCCTATCCGCTTGTACGGTAGTTCACACAGACTAAATACTGTTTTGCTATATATGACCTTTTGATACAGCGCATAGCATCATACATGTTTTATTTGATTTCCACGGGTTAGATGTCCATATTCGTCTGGGTTTTTTTTAATGACTGCATTAACAATATTGATTCCAGATATCGAAGATGTGAGGCAGGGAAGTGCTTATACAATGTTTGCCAGTTTCTGAACTAATGGAGTCTGTTACGTCTAAATATAGAAATGTGATCGCTTCAGCAACCAAAACCAAACCACAAGTCATGTAATATTATTATGCCTTGTCATGGTGTCCATCTCAGCACATAGGGCCAAAATAACATCATTTTGTACTGTATATTTTAATATTGACAATAAGTGTCTACACTGAAGAAAAAAAAAAAAAAAAACATTAAAAATGTTTCCCCGCAAACTTAGCCAAGTTTAAATTTGTAGACTACGTTTTTGCTAATATAAATAACAATTTTGCCGAGTTTTAAAGATCTTCATTAACTATCTTAGTGGTGGTGGTCTTCAATGCATGCCAATGGATACGACCTAGAATGTAGGAACTTTTTGTGCTCAGTCACTTGTCAGAAATCCAACCACTGAAATGATATACTGGGCACTGCTTGCAAGCCACGCTACACAATAAGTCAAATACTAAAAAAACTTGCAGGCTATAAAGGACGCTCAACCCACAGGATTTCAAATCCTATAACAAGTCTTTAACACACAACGTTAAAAATTATAATGCCTTCCATGGGTTGGATATATCCATTAAGTTAGATAGCTGAAGGTCTATAAAGTGCAGTATGTTAATGTAGAATACTTACAGGAGGATGTATGTGTATGTGTCTGTTTTTGTGATCACTCAAGTGTTGTCACTATTAAAGAGGTTGTCCAGGCAACAATGGGCAACCCTTTTAACTTATAAATCAGCTAGGGGCATTAAAAAAAAAAAAAAAAATCACTCACCTGTCCCGATGCTCTGGTGTCCTCCCGGGGCGTTCAGTTTCTTCTGGTCTCTTCCAGAGTTCTGCTGATGGGCCTAAGCGGTCACAAGAGAAGAATCGCCAGGAGAATACCGGAGCATCGAGGACAGGTGAGTATGTTGTTTGGTTCCCCCCCCCCCCCCATATGCCTCCAGCTGATTTAAAAGGGGTGTCCATTTTTGCCTGGCCAACCCCTTTAAGTATGTACTATATGGGCTTAAAAAGAAAAACAGGAATAAAAAATACAAATATAACCAACATATTGATGTACTACTTAGTTGCGTGATGTAAAAATGCATCAGTGTTCCAATTAATAGTAGAAAGTGAGCATGTGCCTCGTCCAGATACATCGATATGTACACAGATAATAACTGGACCAAATAGAAATACTACCGAAAGTACAGCTGAAACTATGAATTATTGCATATGCTACAGGCTGTACAGAAAGAGAGATAGGTAGGAGTTTTACTTAGTTGGTTTTTCCATGTCAGGGTCAGACATGCCTGATGCGTATTACCCTCATCTGGGTTACCTCAGGGGATTGTCAGAAACTCAGCCATGGTTTCCTTATACTTTACACGAACAGTATAAAGAAGAAAATGTTTGTTCTCGTACCGTATTAGCCAGTGGGTAGGAAATATAAAAAAACAAAAAACTTTATAGTCTTCAGTAGTTGATACCTTTTTAATGGCTAACTAATAATGATGACAGATTGAAAAGTTTCTGAACTCTAGGCTCCTTTAAATTTACTTGAGAAAGGAGCCTAGAGTTCCGAAACGTTGTAATCTGTCATCATTATTAGCCATTAAAAAGGATAAAACTTTGGGAGAGGGAGGGGGTGATAACTATGCACACAAGGCGTTAGTCAGAGGGTTGAGAAATTGTACAGGATGGGGGTAGAAACACTATGCGACAGGGAAGGATGTTGGACATTTAAATATGGCAGCTGCTTATCAGATAAGGAGTCACGGAGGCAATACCCACAATCGTTACCTTTACTGATCAGACATTAACCACCCGTTAACCCCCATCTTGATTGTATCACATGGTGTCCGCTATTTTGGTGTGGATTGCTGGCCTCTAGAACAAGATCCAAGCCAGAAATCCATTCCCTTGACAGCCGGGCGCCTATTGAAGGCTCCCAGGCTTGTCTGGCATAGACTTTTTGCACAGAGCAGCCTGTAATAAGCCATAATTTTCAATGCATTCCATTGAACCCCTTGGAGTTCAAGACCTCAAAAAATTACACTTTAAAATTTTTTTAATTTTGTCGAAAAGCACCTGATATGCAAACTTATTTAAAAAAAAAAAAATTCGTAAACGACGATTGCCATAGTGGGAAAAAATAATCCAGAGCGAAATTGCCTCCAATTAAAATTTTGGATATAAAGTACCGTATATACTCGAGTATAAGCCGACCCAAATATAAGCCGAGGCCCCTAATTTTACCACAAAAAACTGGGAAAAGTTATTGACTCGAGTATAAGCCTAGGGGGGAAATGCAGCAGCTACTGGAAAATTTCAAAAATTAAAATGGTCAGAGTTTTTTGGTGCAGTAGCTGCTGAGTAAGGGGAGGGAGTGTTTTGGTTGTCTGTCTGCCCCTTCCCTGAGCTTGAGGACTGAGTTTTTCTTCCCCCACTTGGAATTCAGTCTGGCTGAATATAGGGTATTTGCCCTATATTCAGTAGACCGGGCTCTTTCAGACACAGGGATACCTAATGTATTTCACAGTCATTTTCTACATTTGTATGTATTCTAGGGAAAGGAGGGAATTAGAACTTTTATTAATTTTTTTTATTTTTTTTATTTATTTTTTTTTGCACAATTTTATGGGAGTTTCTATACATTAATATTGTGGCCCCTCCTAAAAAAAAAATTGTAATTTTTTTTTTTTTTTTTTTTAATGCTTGCCGAGCCATGGCTTCCTCCTGGCGGCAGCAACCTCCAGCGTCGGCCCGTTCATTTGAGCCGACTCCGGAGGGGGAAACCGGGACGGTCGTGGCAGGCGGGTTTTGACCCGAGAGTGACGGGGTTTCCTGCGTCACTCTCAGTGCCAAAATCTGCCCCACCGCCCCCCGTGTGAACGAGCCCTTAGTCCATGGTCATGTGATGAACAGGCTTTCATTTTATTGGTATCGCTGTATCCGAAACATCCTGCACTAAAAAGCTAGCAATTAAACAGATTGGGTTTCTTTTCTTGTGAACCTAAGTGTAAAAGCCAAATAGTGGTCTATTATTCTGTGTGCCTAAATAGTAATTTATGCCCACATTGAAAGGACTATACGTTTTCTGCCACACACTATGGGATGCTCGCCGGAGCTGCACGCTCCACCATGTTTATTAGATAAATAATTGTAAAGAGACGTTCATGTTCAACAATTTTGCTTGGTAGTTCTACATTCTGGGTTTTTTCCCGGACTTGTGTGCTTTATGCTAGCAGCCTGAGACAAATCCAGTAAGTTTAGTAGTCAACGACACCTTGAAAATGAAGAGGAAGGCAGTGAATTTAAGTACAGACTGTAAATCTATTTATAATAGTTTTATAACTACATAGACATTTTATCTAAACGATTGCAGATGCGTTTGTCGAGTCACAATAAACAACATTTTTCAAAAATGTCCAAGCCTTGCTCACATTGAGAGTTGGATGTGTATTTGGCTTTGGTCATTAGGAGAAGTATTTTTACAATGTGATGCATTCCCATCAGGAGGTTTTTCCTATGTTGGCATCCATGCACATTAACAAAATATATTTTAATTTAAAGGAATATCACTGAGTTTCATGACCATAAAGGCTACAAAAATGAGGGAAATCATAAAATTATCATTCTTTTTTTTTTTCCCTTTCGATTACGGTTTAGGGCTTTTTCACACCACTGTAGCTTTGGTCTGTCTCTACAGTGGACAGTACACGGACCCATAGAAGTGCATGCTTGAGTATTTGTCAACAGTCTCCACATCCATCTAGTCTATAGACGTATGTACTTGCCACACTGAGTCTGACAGCGACTGAAATGATTTCTTGTGCATCCATGTGAATCTGTTCTTCATACAGATTATAGATTATTAGATTATCTTGCTCCTACTTCTGCTCAGTTTCTAATGCCCTTTCCTTTGTGGCGTTGTGTTGAGTTTAAGGTTTTGTTTTTGCAATGATAGGCTGGGTTCACACCAGTGCTTCAACTCCATTTGGGGTTGCCGTTCCCGCACCCTCTTTAAATACGTGGAGAAAAAAGCGCTGCGAGCGCTCATTTTTGGGCAGAAACCTAGCACCCTCCATTACAGTCTATGGGGGTTTGCGGGTGTTAAATATCTTGTATTTGCCGGTGAGACTTGTGTCCACTGTTAAATATCCGGACCTGGCCTTGTCCACGATAGGAAGAAGTCAGCTTGTTATAAATCAGTGTAGAGGTTTATTAATATCTTGAAGGAAAACACAGGAACAGGGAAAATGTCCAAATAACACAAATATCAGTCAATTGTCAATAGCTTACATCTTCAGAGAAGTTAAATCATCTGGATATCTTGTAGTTACAGCTTTGTTCATGCTTGTCATCTGGTTGGTGGACTTGGGTTGGTTACGACGTCCATGGATGTCCATCTGCCTGGACCACCCACCCTGGTGTTCCCAAAGACAGACCTCCTGGTCTTCCCCTGGTCTTCCCAAAGACAGACCCAGACATGTGTATTTCTTACTCATTTATATTCATGAGAGTGGGTGTTACCTTCCATCTTGTAGCTATGTAAGGAGATTTCTAAAATAGTGTACTCTAACCGCACCCATGTTCCAAGAATATAAGACTATGATGTCAGTAGAGTGTTAACCCCATGTCTGCTAGAGAATATTGTAAATATATAATATTTAACATTTCCCCCTTTTGAGAGTGAAATATCTGTTTGAACTCTCAAGATATACCATACAACAATATTCATACAATTAGATTATATCTTCTTTCTTCTTTGCTGAATACTGGAACTTAATTTTCATTAATTGTCCATATAACAATAATTTCATCAATTTGCGATACATTTTGACATTAATAAACGTTATGGTATGTTATGGTAAACTGTGATCAAAGACGAAAACAATTTGATCCACTATCTAACCTACACCTGATGAAGGCTCTTCTTTCATCGTCTGGTCTTCTGGTCATCTTCCATCATAATAGAAGGCTTACCACAAATGTAGTTCTTGACATAAAGTCCTTTAGATTTCCTCCATGTTGTGCAGATATTATAACATTGTCCATTAAAGTTCATATTATGAAGATATTGATATAACAAAGTCCATATGTTATGTTTCACTTTACCAAGACATAGACTGTAGAGGAGTTTCCTTTTGTAATTCCCTTGACCACCTGTCACTGTACAATCATGTGACACTTCTGGAGCAATATTGCAAAAGCAAGGCAAGTGTGAATTCTGACATCATCCCTGCTGCTTGTCAGTAAGGTTCAGTCCTGGAATCTCAGTCTCTTGGATACACAATATCTGTGTTCGGGTTTTATCATTCACAACCCTTTTGCTCACCAAACAACTTGAAGTCTTGAAATAGAAAGGATTCCACCAAACATTGATGAGGACGTCTTTATATCTGTCCAATCTTCAGCTGATCAAAGGTTCCAACCTCTAGTAATAATTTTTAAACACAGTCCTTGGCATAAGCTTAAGCATATAGCATCATACCTTCAGATTTTGTCTTTTCCCGCACATCTTCTTCTTGTAACTGTTAAAGTCTTTTTATTAACATTTGATATCAAACTTTATCATAATCTTGGACTTGATTGAAGAAAAGTTTTCTTTCCCTAATAGCTAAGCCAAATTAGGCAATTAACTAAACTATAATATCACAGTGTACCATATCATTCATTTATTTATCATACTTCTCTTTATATTGTATCAATATTTATATTTGACTTATAAAATATTGATATTCAATACATTTATCAAACTATCTGATAATAGTACTTTGGATACAATAATCTATATAAACATCATATATCAACATATATATCTTTATATCTATATGTATGAATATATATGTGTACTTTACTTGTGATGAGAAATTGCAACATGACTTTGAAATATAATGTGATTTCATTATTAACTACCATTCTATAGACAATCACTATATTTATTCTTCAGTTAGAACTTTTCACCAATTATACTAAACATATATTCCTATATGAATGTGTTATCATACTTATCATACATTTTCTAAAGTTTAATCACTTTATTATCCTTTTTAATAAGAAATAATTTTATTTTGAACTTTACTTTATTAATTATCATTGTGTTCCTTATCTGAGACACAATATTAACCCTTTATTCATAAAAACTTATGTGACTAAAGTTTCCTCTTAACACCTCGTCTCTTCACAGACTCCTGTGTCCTTTTTTAACCTTTCAGATACCTCCAATACCAAGAATAGAGACAACACTTGTGCCAACACACTCTTGTCTCTGTCTTAAACTTAACTGTATATATTCTTGTGTACTGGCTGTATGTGAACACCATACATATGAAATAAGTATACAAAACATAAACATTTCAAAATATGTCACATCCTATAATCAGAAGTTTGAAGAATAAACCAGAGACTATCTCTCTTGATATCCCATATCCTTTGATGATATTATACGTCTCCTTTCATGAAGATGATTAGCTTATCTCATTTGCATATAAGACATTTATGTTTTCCCAATGTTTGTTTTCCCAATGTTTGTAGATGTTGATGTGTGTAAGTGTATGCAAGTGTGTGCGTACATGTAAGAATACATAATCAATAAAACAATAATACAATAAATCAATACTGGCTATAACTAACTAGATTTTCTGCCATAACTAATATATTTATTATCCCATGATCCAATTACCCCAATAAACCTTTATTGTTTGTCAGGTTTGAACAAATATATTGAAGAGCTATCTATATCTTAGCCAAAAGCTTCTTCTTTTGCAACAAACTATTCACAAACTAAAATAACCTTCACCCTACTGCATCTGTCACCTTTCCTCAGCTCATGTGACTTAAACACTTGGTTTTCCTGTAGGTATAAACATATGAGGTTCCTTTCAATGGATTTCAAATATATTTGCTAATTTCCCAGTTTAATATAGAGGATCACATAAGATAAAAAATAGAAAGAAATAGAAAAAGAAAATAGAAATAGAAAATAGAAAGAATAGAAAAAGAAAATAGAAAATAGACGTCTTTTTGTTGGATAGATGTTTCTTTTTCCTTGTTGGATGCATCCTGATTTTCTTAGGCCTAGTTGTGATGTCACAGATCTGTTGTATACACCAGTCGACACATAACACTTAGCACTTATTCTGACCAGCCCATCAGGGTCACAGGTCACAATGTGTTGCTGTCAATCAACTGACCACATGAACGGATATTGATTCACAATAAGTAAGAGCTCCATGCCTAGTTGCATGCCTTCATACATAATGGATTATAACTTGAAAATCCTAAAAACATGGACTTTACATGCAACTATTGAAAAACATGCTTAAGGTAAGTTATAACTTCTATCACTTATCATGCATTGTTATTAGTCACACCATGTTAATTTGTTTACTCATTAATAGTTAGATACTCCATGCATTCTTTTAGCTAGAAGAAAGAATGATGAATGGACATCACTGCTTGAACTGCTGCATTTTTCCATATATCTATATCTGAAGAGAAAAATAGATAAACTTTAGCAAAAACCAAATTAATACAATAATGATTTTAACCAATGGACAGTTTAATAACTTTATGGATTCCTAATACTATTTGATCATATTCATATATTGTACATATATTCATATACATGTCATATATTCATATATTGTACATAACATGTTCCTCCTCTCTCTGCATCCAGAGAGTGGGCTATGACAAAAAGTCTTCACCACACATCAGGCTCTCCTCCTGTGTGTAAATATATATTATGATTATGATCCAAAGTATTATTCACTATAGCATAATTATGATTATTTATGAACATCATCACATAATCATGTGGATTATACCTGATCATTGGACTTTTCCTCATATAAAAGGGATTTTTTTTTATATAGCCAAATAGTACGTAAGTAAAACTCAGTAGACAGTCATTCCTTCAGAGATGCTTTTAAATTCGACCCCTGACCTCCTTTCAGATATATATTTTTAAGTTAAACCCATGAACTTCCTGTCAACACGTCCATCCATAATAGCCTCGCCAGGTCATGAGAGAATGCCAAGCTTGCCCTTTTCCTAAGAATATAAGACAGGTCAGATGCCATTGGGTTACTGAAAAGATCTGACATTTTGGAGACAACTGGTACATTCCCAGATACAATCTTTTGACTATCAATAGATTTGGTTGGCTGCAATTCTTTAATTTCAGTTAATACTGGAATTTCAATTTGTGGATTTTCCTGCATGGCATATGGTTTATATGCAACATGTAATTTCCTACGTTTCTCATAGATTTTGTCACTTTGGCCAATACCTTTCCTCCTACAAATAGGGGACACTATAACCGGATTTGACAGATGCCTTTTAATAGGCTTTGCTTTTTGCTTTGGACATACTCTGTTTGCTTTTGCCATTTGTCTCTCATGTGTTCTGGCCACGTCCAATAAACTAGCAGCTTCAAATAAAGTCGTCTTATCTGACGCACTGGCAAGGGTGACTGCATCCAAGAATTTGAACTTTTTAACAAAACTTTTCACCATAGATGAAGAGTTCACCTTTTGAATGACAGTTTTGTATGTCCTCTCAAATTTAGACATGAATGCATATGTACATTCTTTTCTGCCAATCTTTATCTCATTCAGTATGTCAGATGTTGGCATGCTGTCGCCTCTAGTGCACCAGATTAATTTCTTTAATCTCTCCACATCACTGTCTTTTAACCATTCATTTGACTCATTATCATAAGACATTTTTGCAGACAAACGTTCTGTAAAATCAATAGGAAGCCATAATTTAAACAGTTTATTTCTCTGTTCAATATTTAGATCAAATTTCTCTGCATGGCTTTCAAAAATTTCTGAGTTTCTACACACATGGATCTTTACATCATATGTGGGAATGGCTTTACTCAGATTGATCAAATATTCCTGAGATTTTAATTTCAATTCAGTTTCTTGTATCATTTGTTCCTCACCATCTATGGCCATTACTGCCACATGGTGCTCTTTGTCAACATATTGAGATTTCTCATTATCTGTCTGAACAGATTTATGCATACTATTACTTAATTTCTTCTCTGTTACCACGTCATTAAAAATCTTTACCAAAGAAGCTATATTCCTAAATACCTGCTTCTCTTTTGTAGAACAAATTCTATTTTCAATCTTAGAATTTGCCTGCTCACATTGTGTATACAAATCTTGCCATATACTCGCTAAATTGTCACTAGACAAAACTTTATACTCAAAGTTACACTTTTTAGACAATGACTCTAATTTTTCCATACTTTAAAAGTAAAATCTTTACTCACCACTGTGGAAAGCTTCACCTTTAGCTTGTCCTTGGAACAGTTGGTCCCTGTCATCAGAACGTCTCAGTACGTCTGGTACTTGTGGTCCTTCTGTGTTTCCTCAAAGGCTTTCCTCACACAGGCTTCCGTATCATATAACACGTGTAACAGTCATCTGTATCTCACCACTATAGGTTTCTTTTCGAAGTCTTCCTGAATCTTGCAATTCATACAACTTGCAAAATACACCTCTCTTCCCCCTTAATTGCAAGTGAACGGAACGAGAAAAACAGGAAAAAAACGACCGTGCTTGGCTCGCCACTGTTAAATATCTTGTATTTGCCGGTGAGACTTGTGTCCACTGTTAAATATCCGGACCTGGCCTTGTCCACGATAGGAAGAAGTCAGCTTGTTATAAATCAGTGTAGAGGTTTATTAATATCTTGAAGGAAAACACAGGAACAGGGAAAATGTCCAAATAACACAAATATCAGTCAATTGTCAATAGCTTACATCTTCAGAGAAGTTAAATCATCTGGATATCTTGTAGTTACAGCTTTGTTCATGCTTGTCATCTGGTTGGTGGACTTGGGCTGGTTACGACGTTCATGGATGTCCATCTGCCTGGACCACCCACCCTGGTGTTCCCAAAGACAGACCTCCTGGTCTTCCCCTGGTCTTCCCAAAGACAGACCCAGACATGTGTATTTCTTACTCATTTATATTCATGAGAGTGGGTGTTACCTTCCATCTTGTAGCTATGTAAGGAGATTTCTAAAATAGTGTACTCTAACCGCACCCATGTTCCAAGAATATAAGACTATGATGTCAGTAGAGTGTTAACCCCATGTCTGCTAGAGAATATTGTAAATATATAATATTTAACAGCGGGTAAATGATTTTTTTTTTTTTGCGAACGCAGGTATGAACCTAGCACAACATAGAAGGGGAAGAAAAACGTTCTTTTTATATTCTTTGGGTCGACATGGTCATAGAAACATCAAATTTATACAGTTAGGTTTTAATACCATTTCAAAAATTCAGATCCGCGAAAAATGCAAAATATTCTTAGCTGCCATATTCTGATGCATGCCAGAAATACAGCTCTGTACCAAGAAACCAGATAAGGCACTTTTTATTCTTTTTTTTTAATATAAATATGAATCCCACAAAGGGTATTGGGTCATTCCATATCAAGTGATCCAAATAGGAATATTTTTTTTGAATAAACAAAAAAAAAAGTAAAGTAGTGGCTCACCGAATTTTCATGTGGTGGTCAGATCTTCCGGGTGCACGGCCAGAAAAATCCCGGACTCCTGGGATAATCAACAGTGTGTAGAATACAAAAATGATCCAGTCCGCACTCCAGAGATGACCTTTTTTCTAAAATTTAACTTTTAATTTTCCATACGTAAAAATGGGTAAGTATAGTACAAACAAAAAACGTGATAGTGAAGACACAAAAGTGTTTTAAAATCCCATAATTCGAGACCTGGCTGACGCGTTTCCGGGTATGCTGTACCCCTTAGTCATAGCCAGCTATGACTAAGGGGTACAGCATACCCGGAAACGCATCAGCCAGGTCTCGAATTATGGGATTTTAAAACACTTTTGTGTCTTCACTATCACGTTTTTTGTTTGTACTATACTTACCCATTTTTACGTATGGAAAATTAAAAGTTAAATTTTAGAAAAAAGGTCATCTCTGAAGTGCGGACTGAATATTTTTTTTACCTGACGTCTTTAGATTTTTTTTATTTTTATTTTTTATGCAGTACAACTTAAGTTAATTACAAATAAAAAGTTTAGAATTTTTTTCTTCATCAGTTAATTTTTTATAGACTTCTAAAGTTTTGAAAGTGTGAATTTTGGCCTGGTATGGCTTTACATTTTTTAACATATCTTGGGCTAGAATTAAGATAAATAGGTGGGAGAGGCATCATTTTTCTCAGAGCGGTACCGGCTTTCATTTGATATGTCACAAGACAATGTTTCTTTATATTTTGTTTTGGAGAAATCAAATTCAAAATTTTGATGCGCAATTGTGAAAAAAACGTATGTTTTAAAATTGTGAAAAAATGCATTTGTGTTACTTGTGTTCTTGGTTATATTTGTACAGGTTTTCAACTTGGGACCAAATTGGGATCAATTTTTAAAAAAAAAAAAATTTTAAGCCTTGAATCATCTGATTTTGTTTGTGTGGCTTCTTCCTTTTTTTCTTTTCAAATTACAACTTGCTGAATTCAACATTTATTTGCAACAATAAAAAAAAAAACAAATACTGTAAGTGCCAGAATAAATACATCTTATCAGAACACGACTTGTTCAGCATTTTCAACCTGAATGCATTGAACAAACTGAAAGAAAAAAGCTGCTCATATCCTCAAGTGTGATTTTCTAAATAGTCTCATCCTAATTTTATGTTAACAAGAGTACAAGAACCAATATTTCTAACACCTATTTCTACATGTAACAATTGTTTTTTATTATATCACTAAACATGTAATTTATTAAGAAAAATAGTCCAGTAGATAAATCCTCATTCTATAAAATATGAACTAATCAAACAATTAATAGGAGGTTTATAAACTACCGGCCTTTTATCATCAATTTGTCCTTTCTAGTGAGTGAAATGTAATCTTGTCCATAAGCGCTTACTAGCAATGGCCATTTCCATTTGTGTCAAAGAGTATGTACGGCCTGTCATGGTATTAGGCTCCACCTGAGTTAATATCTGATTTTTGTTGACTTGTAAAATGTCTGGTTTTCTTGGATACACAAAGGCTGGTGCTGGACCAGAAGGATGCAAAAAAGTCAATTTTATGTCTTCATTTTCAATTTGCAATGCAATATGAGAACATAACATGACTTCTGTATTAATTACTCTACTCTACCTTTAATAATAAGGGACATGCATCAAACATGAAGATTGGAACCTCCCTTCTTGTGGTTATCTGAGGTGAACTACAATAAGTGTCCTACCAGAAACACACCTCTGAGAGAGATGGTCCCACTCTAGTGTCATATTACAGGACCTGTATACTGCTAGTCTGACACTAGTTAACATAAAAATTTTGTGAGGTGGATCATTCTCTGTACATATCTCACATATAGACCCCACACTTTTAGACCACAGGCTGAACAGATCTGAATTCAAGATTTTCGGAATGATACTGTAATAGTTATATTTTAAAATATTATCCCATCGCGATCCCAACTTGAATTTTGGTACAGCTGTGGCTAAGGGCATAGCAGGCCCATGTGCATTTTTTTGAAATTTTTAAATAAAACGTTTTTTTTCGGAAATGCGTTTTAAAATTTTGCGTTTGCGTTCACATGGGTAAAATATTAACAAAGATACTCTTGTGACATATTTGGTGAAAGCCTGTATAGTTCTGAATAGAATGGCGTTTATTTTGTTTCTCTATCTTTTTTCTAGCCTAAGTTATGAGGAGAAATGTAAAGGCAACACAGAAATTCACACTTTTTCTGAACTTTGAAAATCAATTAAAAATCCAAAAAAAATTCTAGAATTTTTTTTTCTTCACATTTTGCATTCTCTGACACACTATTACCAAATAACAATCTCAAAAGAATTAAAAATATAGAGGGAAAAATCATTGGTTCACTTGACACGGAATGACCCTATTGCTTTCTATAGAAAAATCACTGTATTTTGAGTTGCCGCCATTTAAAGTGCTGATATCCACCTTAAAGGGTTGTTGTCTGGGATTAAATGTAATTCCTACATGAATTTAAACACCCTCCACCTGCCTGATTTCTAAATTACCTAATTTATCAAAAATGTGTATTTATCCCTGGGGGCAGCCCGCATAGTCTTGGGTGACCGTCCCAGGGACATTTTCTACATAAGGTGAAATTGTTCCCCCTTTTCTGGAAATGGAACCTCACTAATACTACACCACATCATACTTGCCTCTCTTCCTTTCAGACTCCCTCCTGTGGTACAGCTCCTCCCTCTTTTCTGACTGTAGCGGAAGAGGATTGTCAGCTGCAGAACATAGAGCAGCACCGGGATTATGGCGTGTGCTGGCAGTCGGGGAAAAAAGGAGGAGCCGTCTCGCAGGAGAAAGTCTGGAAGGAAGCTAGGTATGTGATGCGGTGGGCTGAGTTAATTGGAAAGGGCTCGTAGTGGGTGGGATGGCTAGAGAGACGGGGTGGGGGAGGTAGTGAGTGGGAGAGTACAAGTCAGCCTACAAGTACCATGATGCATTAGTTAAGACAGTAGGAAGCTAAAGTATGTAAAAGTTAAAAAAAAAAAAAAAAAAAAAAAAGGAAGATGTTCCCAGAGAAACCCTGAAATCGCTTAAAGCATTGCTAAAGGTATTTGGGTGCACGTATTAACCCATTAATAGAACTAATAGACCTTTTTTTTTTATTTTTCTTGTAACAAAATATTTGGTGGCTAAACCCCATTAATAACATGGTGGATGTCTGAAAGGGAATTTAAGCATGAAGGAGTACAGTTAGTTGTTCCAAAATCCCAGAAAAGCTTTGTGTATTAATACACATGAGACTTTTTCATGTCTAATGTCTGTACAGCATATATAACGTCTGGCGGCATCCATGTCATTCACACAGCATTCAGTCATTCTCCTTCTTGGTTAGATACCCCCTTATATAGCCCTTTTTTCCTTCGATGACAGCTCTTGACATTGTTGTAGTCAATTTCATGAGGTAGCTATCAGGAATAGTTTTCAGTTAACAGTTCTGCTTCGCTTTTGCACAACACAACTGATGGTCTGAGTGTGGATTGGAACATGTTCCAAACCTTTAAAGGGATCCTATCATTCAAGCGTATTAAGAGAGGCTATTCTTCTTCTACCTTTCGTTGTCTTCTCCGCGCCGCCATTCACCTGAAATCCCGTTTTTTGTCAGTATGCAAATGAGTTCTCTCGCAGCACTAGGGCCAGGCCCCAGCGCTCAAACAGCATTGGGGGCGTCCCCAATACTGCAAGAGAACTCTCCAGTGCTGCCTCCATCTTCATCAGCAACGGCTTCTTCATCATCTTCTTCCGGCGCGCGGTGGGTCAAAATTCAACGCATGCGCAAGTTGGCTCTGCCAGCGGGCCTCGGTAGAGCAGAATTCACATGCGAGCGGACATTTTTTTTGTGGCCACTTACATGAGCAGGTGCAGTAAGAACTCCATAGAACTACAGGAGCGTACTGCGCCTGCCCGTGTAAGCGGCCACAAAAAAATGGCCGCCCGCATATGAAGTCGGCTCTACTGAGTCCCGCTGGCAGAGCCGACTTGCGCATGCGTTGAATTTTGACCTACCGCGCACCAGAAGAAGATGAAGGCAGCGCTGGAGAGAGTTCTCTCACAGCATTGGGGATGCCCCCAGTGCTGTGAGAATCATTTGCATACCGACAAAAAATGGGATTTCAGGCAAACGGCGACGCAGAGAAGACAACAAAAGGTAGAAGAATAGCCTCTCTTAATACGCTTGAATGATAGGATCCCTTTAACTTTACACTTTTAATCCACATTATGACCTGAAACATTCAACTAGTTCATAAGAAACTAAAGTCCACCATTACTATGACTGGAAAATTTGATGTGCAGTCATTAAAACCATCCATTGATATGACTATCTCGTGAGGACTCCCCTAAGAACGGAATTCCTCTGCCTCAGAGCATGTTTCTTAGAATTACCAACCTTAGAAATCACAGTTTAACAGCACTTCAGAGAACAAGTAGCAGACACTTCTCATTATCAACTGTTTCAGAGAAAACCGCAAGAATCTAGGTTCATAAAACAGAACAGCAGAGAGGCCCGTATAGGGCAGTAGCCCCTCACCTGAGAGCCCACTGTTTTCACATATCACGAAATCCAACACTGTAAACAACACTGATTGTGTACATATAAAACATAGCTTTTAAAAATACCACTAAACAAGCTAAAAGAACAAATTGTATATGGAACCTTGTTAGTAGACCGTCAAAAGCACGAAAAGATGTAAACCTTCACCACTAAAAAGATCCCGAAAGAAACCAGGTTCTTTATAATTGAATTGCTGCAAAGAAGCCACTAATGAGGAACAACAGGAAGAGAATTGCTTGGAGTTGAAAACACAAGGAATGGACGCTAGGACCATCTGAATTTTGGTCTGAATCAAAATTAGAATTTCTTGGTTCCAACTGCCATGTCTTTGAGACTCCAAGTGATTCATACATGATTGGTTCTCATCATAGAGCATGGAAGAGGTGTGATGGTTTTGAGGTACTTTGGTGACATTGTTGGTCATTTAGTCAAAGTTCAACGTACATTTAACCATCGCATAGTGCAGACGCGTAACATTCAATTTGCTTTGTACTTGGTGGGACCATCGTTGGTTTTCAAACTCCCGTCCAGGCAGTTACATAAATGCTGTAGCTGTGGACACGTGTTTTTTGGTTTTGCTTTGTTGTTTTTTTTTAAGTAGCTAACGTGCCCTATTTACTTGGGCGAACTTGGGAGAATCTAAAATTATTCCACACTAGCTGTTACCCACGTCTTTTTCAGCACAAAAACTGGGCTTAAAAATTCGGCTTATACTCGAGTATATACGGTAAACTTTTTTTTTTGCATTTATTAGACCGCCTAGTGGTATTGACATGGGTGGGCGGTGTCGCGGATTGTCAGAGCGGTGAAGGTCGGCAAACATGGCTGCTCCGGAGCGTTATAGAGCGCTTCCTGGAGTATCGTTAAGGTGAGGGGCAAAGTG
This sequence comes from Leptodactylus fuscus, assembly GCF_031893055.1. NCBI lineage: Eukaryota > Metazoa > Chordata > Amphibia > Anura > Leptodactylidae > Leptodactylus > Leptodactylus fuscus. The sequence goes on along the minus strand of NC_134267.1, from coordinate 68,175,509 downwards.
GTAAAGTATATGTATATGTGATTGTGTGGGGTTAGGGGCTAGGCTGTAGAGGGCAATATGAATTTTGTGGCTTGCTATGGTCCAAAGTGTGTGAGATTGCAGAGATGGTTGTGTGAGTTTGGGTTTTGTGGGGGTCCTGGCACAAATGTATGTGTGCTATTGTGACGAAAAGTAGCCTATTGTTTAATCGGGTGTATTAACTATGTTTGTGGAAAATTTCAGCCAAATCGGTGGAGCGGTTTTTCCGTGATTGAGGAACAAACATCCGAACATGCAAACATCCAAACACACAAACGCACAAACCCACAAACTCACAAACTTTCACATTAATAGGATGTGTCCATTCATAGTGTTCATGTCTGCAGTGTGAATCTGCGATGTAGAAAAATCCTGAAATGAAAAGGTATCCAAACTTTTGATTGATGTGTTTATGTGTAGCTGTATAATAAATGGATAAAGTAGAGATGTATAATATGCATTTGTGTATATTTTTTTGTCTATTTTTGGATTGAATTTAGGAAATTCTGATTTTCATCAACGTTGTGAAATTGTTGAGCCTTACAGTTTCTTCACTACAGTCAACAATTGAGTGGTAGGATGAAAAGCCTACATCAAAAATACCACTCATTCCTGTGCTAGGTCTATGAACTTTTTCTTTCTTAAACCGAGGGATGAGAATTGATTCTAAGTGGTAAAAAAAAATAATAATTTTGCAAAAAAATGCTAAACCCTAAAATATTGACAATACAACAAAAAAAAACTATGAAAAGTAATTGGATCATTTTAACTTTTTTTTGTTTTTGTTTTCAGGTTATAACGTTTTAGAAATTTGGGTCAATGCTGTGTATCTATAATATATATTGTGCATTTATAATTGCACAGTGCTCATCATAAATGAGTACACCGCCTTTGAAAGTAAGATTTTATTCAATATCTCGCTGAATTCAAGGAAGATAAAACATTTGTTTAACCCATAACCTAAAATGAAGGTTAATATTATAACTTAGATTACAAAATCTTCAGTTTTGCTCAAATTGATGCAAAAATTAATACACCCCACATCAAAAACTCCATTCTTCAAGAATTTCCTCTTTTAGAGCCCAGATGCTGGATGGGGAGTGATGCCTAAGGATATGTTCACACAGCAGAAAATGAAGAGAAATTCCTTTTCATTTTCCACCACCAGCATTATCGCCGTGGTCTAGCTACAACGAGATGTCAATACAGTGCATCAGCATTCTGTGGCGGCATCCCGCCCCTTATTAGGCCCGGATGAATGGGCCTAATCATGAGGAAGTCTTCAGTCAAGGCAAGATCAAGCAGGACACTTCCTTTTCCCCGCTACCTGCTGCGATCTCTACTTCCATTGAAAACAATGGAAGGTGGATTCCATGGCATATTCCTCCATGTAAACACAGCCTAACTTGCCTATTCAGTATTTCTCAAAGGTGTTTCATTGGGTTCGGATCAAGAGAATTGCTTGGCCACTGTCACTTTCACACTGTGCTTCAGAAATTCAACAGGGACCATAGATGTGTGTGTTGTCATGTTGGATTGCTCATTTTACCTTATTCCAGATTCCTTTATCTTGATCTCATCACCCCAGATTATAGAATCCCAGCAAAATAAATAAACCTTTACATCAGGCACAGGATAAGCAAAATAATACAGCCGTAAAGAGGATCTTTCATGGTTTGGGGCACAGGCAGTTCTATATACTGCTGGAAAGCCGACAGTGCACTGAATTCAGCGCACTGTCGGCTTTCCCGATCTGTGCCCCGGGTAAAGAGCTAGCGGTGCCGGTATTGTAGCTCTTTACAGTCAGAAGGGCATTCCTGATAGTCTGTCAGGTCCGTCCTTCTGTACAAGCAGCGCCAATAGCGCTGGAGCGGGGAGGAACACGCCCTCCCCTCTATGGACGAGCACTGTGAGCAGAAGGAGGGGGCGTTCCTCCCTGCTCACACAGTACAGCGCTATCGGCGCTGCTTGTACAGAAGGATGGTCCTGACAGAGTGTCAGAAACGCCCTTCTGACTGTAAAGAGCTACGGTACCAGGACCTAAAGCTCTTTACCCGGGGCACAGATCGGGAAAGCCGACAGTGCGCTGAATTCACTGTTAGCTTTCCAGCAGTATATAGAACTGCCTGTGCCCCGGACCATGAAAGGTCCTCTTTAACTTCAGGCAAAATAATGGCAAACCAAAATCCTGCTTGTCTGAGCGCTAACTAAACAAAAAATACTCACTGTACATTGACAGACACAATTTTGTTTACTCTGCATTCTTGTCATTGTGCCATATTGTCTTACGCTTATCACTCCTATGTTGACCATCAAGGTCAATTCTATCTGATAAGTCAAATTACTCGCTTGGCAGAATTTTCCTTAACTATTGTCTAAGCCACATTAACTCTTAAAATGAGCAATGCTGTGTCCTATATGAGCATTTATATGGAGATGCCAGCCACTTAGTGGAAATGTAAGCAGATGTGACATCTAGGACAAGTCAAGCAGAATTCCAGTGCTAAGAAATGATTCGTATGCACAACAGCCAAGATCATATATGGTTTATGGTACAGGGTTATATAACAAGCGTGCAGCTAAGATTTCAGAGTTGCCTTATATTATTGCAACTAATATAAGTGAATTTTGTTTATATTTCGACAGCCATACTTTGCTACAGAATTCAGTTGGTGCTTGTGTGTGTTTTTGTTTGTTTTTTGTTTTTTTTTTTGGCACCACATTCACTTACATTACTTTGCAGTGTTCGGCAACATGGCAATCTTCGGCCAGAGTCGCTGTCTAGACCTAATCTTCAGATTTAATTTTAAGCTCTTATTAAAGGTAAGAACACTTTATAAAGGGAGTCTACATTCTACAGTTTCCAAATAAACATCTTATTTAGTCTGAGTCCATTTTTATGACTGTCACCCTTCATACGCAGATGACGGAAAAAGTGTTTTCAGTGACACATTTGGAAAAACTGTAGAATCTCCTTTACAAGGTGCTGTGAGCATGTTTATAACAAAGTTACTGCTGATCCATTTAATTATTTTAGACCAAAGTGAATGAGAGCCTCAATAACCAAACCTAAATCATCAGTGAAAAAGGTTGTGTTTTTTTATAAATTTTGTCTATTTCCTTTTAGTTTAAAATTTAAATTAAGGCCTAAATCTTAGTTATCTATTTCTATTACTAAGATACCTCAAATATGAAAATTAACCCTCTTTCATTAATGCTAGATATATAGACAGATATATATGTACATATATATATATATATATATATATATATATATATATATATATATATATATGTATTCAGCCAGATGCACAGATGCCCCTGTTTACGCTAGCATTTTTAACATGACCCATGATAGGATTCCACACTTCACATTGAATCTGTGGTGCGAAAACATCAACAGTAGTTTAAAAAGTACCCTAAAGTCGACAAATTCTAGATGTATACAACAAGGGTTCGATTGGAAAACTGGCACTTTTTTTAATTTTAATTTTTTTCTATTTTGTTTACTTTGGAGTCAACTCAGTGGCACACTTTCAAGACATATATCTTTGGACTTTTTTTTGTGTGTGTTAAAGCATAGGTCTCATGGGACAAAACGTACAGGAAGAATAACTTAAAGCTTCATAAGGCCCGGTTCACATCTACGTTCAGGCCATTCTGTTCCCCTCTCCACATGAAAAATGAAAAGTCCTGCAAGCAGCAATTTTCTCTCTGCATTTTTGATGCGTGAACCACATGGACTCCATTATAGGGTGCAGGAGTTTCCTAAGTAACCGCTTATATATGCAGATTAGGCTTCCATTCGGGTGGGGGGTCTCAAGCAGACTCCTGAATGGAAACTCATACACAGATGTGAACGGGGCCTAAGCTATTTAATGGAGGCGTATTGTAAGATTAGGACACACTAATATTTTCCACATTAGTGTTTACAGGGCTTGGAAAAAAAATAAAAAATTCCTCCCCCCCTCTCTTTAGTTTGTGGTTACATTTGTATTCCAAGAAAAAAATGTTTAAAAAACAAAATTAAAAGCAAACTTTTGTGGTTAGCGCGAAAACTTTCAGTAAGGCATAAGGGTGGCAGGGCATTGATTACAATATCCCTCCTTATTCCTCCATTCCCCCTTCCCGGGTACAGCACTCTACTTTTGGTTTCCTGTTGCATGGAATGATGGCGTTCTGTAACTCTTGATACTTCCTACGATTACAAGGGATAGGTCTCTCATTACTTTGAAAGGTCCATTGTGGTCCGACAAACCCCTCTAACTAATAAGCTATCGCCATGCAGCCTACTATTCCTGCCAGAGTGAAACATTTGTTTTACAATCAGCTTCTTTAGAGATCATCATGATTTGTCAATTTGCTCAAAAGAGCATGGGTCAGGTATGTCAGACTATGGCGGCGCAAACAGGACCGCAGATTCATGACCTGGCTGCAGGGGGCTTATGCGGCTAGCATGTGACTTTACATATTAGTGAGAGGAGGGGTGAAATACTAATCCATCACAGCATAGTAATAAAGATTATTTCATAAGCACATATATTGTCTTGTTGATGCCATATTAGGATTATGGTAATCTGAATATTTTTCCGTTTTCCCATGTGTTGGTTTTATTATATGGGGCACAGAGCACCGGGCCTGCTTTTATTACAGGTTTATGTGCGGTATGCTTACAAGTGTGGAAAACTTGTAACCTCTGAATCATTTGGCAGGAGGATCGGGTCAGTGAAGGGCACCAGTGTGTAAGTTTGCCATATCATTTGAACTATTATTTCTTTAGATCCCGGACTAGTTTACTCTCAGACCTTGGCATGTGAGTGGTGTAGTGCAAAAATATAAATGTTTGTTCCCAAGGCCACAGCCAATACCTCATGAAATAGGAGCTTGATATTTGTTTGTGTTGACTACCAGAAGAAGATACACTTGTCTTCCCTTCTAGTATACTCTTAAGGGGTTATATATTGTTTATAGGTAACTTCAGCCCATATGAGTTTTGTTCTTGGAGAACAATTTTCAGAATGGTGGCCCCTTCTGTTCCTGTGAATAGCCTTTACCAAGTCCACCACAGTAAATTTGCCCAGATGAGCACATATGCTGAGTCTTATCTTTCCGCTCTCTTTATGCTGAGGGCTCCATAACGTGGTGAGTTGGCCACCTCTGAAGATGCAGTGTCTTTGCTGAGCTAGTGTAGTTACAGTACTGCTGTTGTATGCTTCACCTAAAGGGGGTCTGTCAGGTTCAAAATATTTCCCAAACCAGTCCCCACAATATAGAGGGCTTTAATAGGAGTGGCCACAAACCAGCGAAACAATGCAAAGCTAATTGTGTCTTTATGGATAGGATAAGATAAGATAAGATAATCCTTTAATAGTCCCACAATGGGGAAATTTGAGTGATACAGTTTCATAGATGGTACACTAGAATATAACGAGAGAAACACATACAAGCTCATGGCAGATAGAGAAATCCTAGGAATCATAGCAACTAAAAAAGAAAGAAACACTGACACACTGCAGGGTCATTTAGTTCTCTGTGCTGAGTGATGTTAATAATACAGCCCGACCGTGGTTGGAAGACACGAGAAGGGAGCACAGTATGTAGATATAACAGGCAGAAACGTTTTTGCAGAGGTGGGGGACATATGCAGCTATCATGATAACGTGGCAGTTCCTTTGGTAGGTGGTGAGATCTCCTGCTCACAGCTGATAGTTCGGTATCTTGCATCAGCGCTATTGTTCCTTAACCACAACAAAATGCCCCATATGCCTTCATCACAAGCCCTCCTCCTTTCTTCTTACCACTATGTTCTACTGCCCAAAGAAGTCTGAAGCCATCCAGGTAGACAGGGTGCTGCTCTCTTGCCAAGCAAATCAGTTCATTTACCAGATCTGCCCACAGATTGCCAAAGGGTTAGCCTCTAAAATTGCTGCCTGGCATCACCCTTTCAGCATAGAAATGACAAGTGCACTATTCTAACTGTATTTTTTGAATATTTTATGAATATTTTTTAAATAAGTGTTTAGTTAGAAGCAATCTAGAGCTAAATAAAGGATTGGAATAAAAGGTGCAGTAAAATAGATTTTTGCCAAATAGTCCTTTAGGGTGGGTGTCTGCAATACAGTTTTTGAGAGAGACTGCGAAACTGTCTCCTGGAAGTGACAGGTATGACAGATTCTGAAGCATGTCGCAAACTAAATAGAGAGAGCTGGAGTGTTTCTCTCTCATAAAGGGAGTGAGAGAGACTTGCTTATCTCATTGCCATCTCTTTAAATCCTTCATCTTGTCTTATAACTGTGATGCCAATGACATGCATGTGAAGATAATGCGAGAGGCAAAGACAGATGCCAATCTCTCTTTCTCTCATATGTCTCTTGTCATCTTTGGCTCTCTCACTCCCCTCATATTGGTCTCATTGGCATCTTTGTCTCTCTCCCCATATGTGTGTCATTGGCATCTCACTCCCCTCTCGTGTCTCATTGTCCTCTGATTCTTCTACCCTCTTCCTTGAAAAGAACACTCTATAATAACTGGCTTTACTCTATTCATGTTTTGTAATTGTTGAAAGAGTTGTAACAAAGAGAGTTTACTTTGAACATTGTGATATTCTCTTCTGGAATAATTGTAGTTCTCAGTTACTGAACCTGTATGGTCTGATGTGTAATTACCATTAATTATAATTGTCTTTGGTCTTCATGTGAGCAATGCCAGAACTAAGGCCATAGCATGTGCCATGGGACCTTCATAATAAAAAATAAAAAAATACATAAATATATACACACACACACACACACACACACACACACACACACACACACTAGCAGGAGGACCCAGCATCGCACGGGTATATTTAATTTTTTGTTTGTGTAGTGGCCCCATAAGAATTGTCCAGTTTTGCACTGGTGTATTTTGTATATCATTTGTGTGTTTCCATAAGCATCTCAATTCAGGTATGAGTGAAAAACCTGCGATCGGTTTTTATGGATACCTGGAGTAAAGCTGTGTAACTGTGATCTTGTGTAACAGTGTCATCCACAGCGCCCTTTCCCTTTAAAGTTGACATAATACAGTGCAGAAAAATGGCTGGGTTGCTATGGAAACCTGGAGTGAAACTGTGTGATACTCTGTACGAGCACCGTATTTAATCCTCCGGCGTGTGGTATTGTGTGCTAAGGCGCGTATATAACCCTCTGCCGCGTGAAACTGTGTGCAGACGCTTGTATCTAACCCTTGTGGTGTTGTGTGCAATGGCGCGTATCTAATCCTCCAACTGGTGTTGTGTAAAGACGTGCATATCTAATCCTCCGGCGTTTGGAACTGTGTGTAGATGTACGTATCTAATCCTCCGGTGTGTGTAGCTGTATGCAGTGGCATGTATCCAATCCTCTGGCATGTGGTATTGTGTGCAGATGCGTGTATCTAATCCTCCCCGTGTGTTGTTGTGTACAGTAGTGCATATCTAATCCTACATTGTGTGGTATTTTGTAAAGACATGCGTATCTAATCCTCCGGCATGTGGAACTGTGCGCAGACGTGCGTATCTAATCCTGCGGTGTGTGGAACTGTATAGACATACATATCTAAACCTCTGGCGTGTGGTACTGTGTGCAGACACATGTATCTAATCCTCCCCGTGTGGTATTGTGTGCAGTGGCGCGTATCTAATCCTCCATGTGGTATTGTGTAAAGACGTGCATTCTAATCCTCCGGCATGTGGAACTGTGTGCAGACGTGCGTATCTAATCCTCCGGCGTGTGCTGACTTGCGTATCTAATCCTCTGGCGTATGGTACTGTGTGCAGACGCTTGTGTAACTGTGTGCAGTGGCGCATATCCATTCCTCTGGCATGTGGTATTGTGTGCAGACGCGTGTGTCTAATCCTCCCTGTGTGGTATTGTGTGCAGTAGTGCGTATCTAATCCTCCGGTGTGTGGTATTGTGTAAAGACGTGCGTATCTAATCTTCCCGAGTGTAGAACGGTGTGCAGATGTGCGTATCTAATCCTCTGGCGTGTGGATCTGTGTAGATGCGCCTATCTAATCCGGCGGCGTGTGTAGCTGTATAGACGTGCATATTCTAATCCTCCGGCGTATGGTATTATATGCAGACACGTGTATCTAATCCTCTGGCGTGTGGAACTGTGTGCAGACGCCCGTATCTAATCCTCTGGCATGTAGCACTGTGTGCTGACCTGTGTATCTAATCCTCTGGCGTGTGGTACTGTATGCAGACGTGCACGTATCTAATCCTGTGACATGTGCAACTGTGTGTAGACGCACGTATGTAATCCTCCAGCATGTGGTATTGTGTAAAGATGTGCATAGCTAATACTCTGACGTCTGTAACTGTGCGCAGACGTGCGTATCTGATCCTGCGGCGTGTGTAACTGTATATAGACACACGTATCTAATCCTTGAGTGTGTGATACTGTGTGCAGACGTTTGTATCTAATCCTCCGGCGTGTGGTACTATGTGTTGAGGCGCATATCTAATCTTCCGGCTTATGGAACTGTGTGTAGATGTGCATATCTAATCCTGCAGAGTATGTCACTGTGTGCAGTGGCACGTATCCAATCCTCTGGCGTGTGGTATTGTGTGCAGTGGTGCGTATCCAATCCTCCAACATGTGGTATTGTGTGAAGATGCGTGTATCTAATCCTCCGGTGCTTGATGTTTGCATACGCGTGTATCTAATCCTCTGGCGTGTGGTACTCTGTGAAGACGTGCGTATCTAATCCTCTGGCGTGTGATACTGTGTGCTGACTTGTGTATCTAAACCTCCAGCGTGTGTATCTAATCCTCTTCCATGTGGTATTGTGTGCATACGTGCATATTTAATCCTCTGGCGTGTGGAACTGTGTGCAGATGCGCATATCTAATTTTCTGGCTGTGATACTGTGTGCTGACCTGTGTATCTAATCCTCTGGCATGTGGAACTGTGTGCAGACACGCGTATCTAATCCTTCAGTGTGTGGAACTGCGTGCAGAAGCGCGTATTTAAAGGGGCTCTATCAGCAAAATCATGCTGATAGAACCCCACATATGCGTGAATAGCCTTTAAAAAGGCTATTCAGGCACCGCTAAAGTTATATTAAACTACCCCCCCAGTTTTAAAATACCCTAAAAAAGAATGTGATCAACTTACCCATCGTTGGCGGGCATTCAGGGTCCGCCATCTTCTTCATCCATGCCTCCTCTTCCTGCGATGTCCTCGGGTCCCGTCTAAGTCGCGAACTGACATTGCTAAAAAATGGCCTGGCGCATGCGCTGTAGCCATAGTAGAAGCAGCATGCTACTGCGCATGCGGAGTAGGGGCAAGTATCAGTGAACATCAGCTGTTACCAGCTGGAATTTGGTGTCACAGTGACCGCCATCATATGTCGTGCCATTGACAGCTGTTTCCTTCTTTTACAATGTTTATGTGAATGAGAAATCTTGATTGGAACTTTATATATTTTTTTTTTATCGATGACAATGGAGGCCTCATGTTGAGTTCTTCAGTCCTGCCTTTGTTGTAGAGCGACACGCTGCTCGCGCTTATGGTGTGATGATCCAGGAAGATATCTCATGACAGTCCTTCACACTTAGTAGTGAGTACAACAGTGATATGTACGTGAAATCCTGCAGCCACTTATGTTGTATTGAAGAGCAGCTGGTATTTTTCAGCAGGATAACGCTCGCGTCCAAACAGGTTTCTCTCAAGTCTCCTCCAGATTGAACACTTCCTTGGCTGCCAGATTTGGTACCATTTGAGCATTTGGGATCAACTGGGACGCCACCTCCACCAACCTGCAATGATGCAAGATCTACAGGCTCAGCTGTATATCTGTTCTGGTACACCATACAGACCCTGTATACTTCCATGCCCAACCAGATCTCCTCTTATCCAGGCTAGAGGCACCAACAAGGTCCTAGAGCCTCTGCCTAATTGTCCAGTTTTCCCCAATAACCTTCCCTTTCACCACTACATATATGTGCAAAGCCTTAAATATTAGTTTAGGAGGGGCTGTTTCTGCTCTGGACAGGATTCAGAGATGAAGCAGCTGGAAATACAGATGTGGAAGTTCATGTAAAAAATGTGAACTCCAGTACAAACTACAATGTTTTGGAAGTTAAAACTGCATAAAAAGTAAACCAAAAGTAAATAGAAAAATTTTTAGATCAGAAAAAAACCCTGAAAATATTACAAACTGTTGAAAGCTAGATACTGTGCTAAAATAACAGACAAGCTTTATAAACAAGAATTAAAAAAGTGTCAGAGAAATGATGCTACTTCTCACCTGAAGGGGGAGACACCTATTATAGCAAGACCACACAATGCATCAAAGTACACAGCTCGACCTGATCTTAAAAGTAACTGTAAGAACCATAGAGATACAGGCTGTGCCGTTGAACCGGTGTTAGGAAAAGAAAAAGATCCACCACGTTATAGCAGGTACACACTCCTTGGGCTTGGTAAAAAATAACCTTTAATAAGCCATTTAAAACTTACATAACAAAAAACAAAACGTGCAAAAAAGTCAGGAAAAAGACATGGTGCTTAAAAACGCCGACGCGTTTCGAGGCTATACAGCCCCTTAGTCATGGTCCTTTTTCTGACTTTTTTGCACATTTTGTGTTTTTTGTTATGTAAGTTTTAAATGGCTTATTATCCAGCATGGAGTGCGGACATGCTATAACGTGGTGGATGGTTCTTATACGAAAGTTGCCTCGTTCAGTCCAGGGGTAAAAGGACGTGCACGCAAGGGAATATTGGACCACACGTATATGGTGAGATCGAGCCTTTTTTCTTCTTTTTTGCATTTGGAAAAAAAAATATGGATGGTTCAATCTTTCCCTAATCCTCATCTGTGAAGACCGACTGGAGGGCAATTGATTTAGAGAGGAAGATGTCCAAGCCCAGCAAACGATAGCCTGACAAATGGAATGAGTAAGGGGTTTGGGAAGATCAGAGGTCTTACAATTTGGAAAAGCCCACCTCTGGAGTAAGGGATTTGATTAGTGCCAAAAAGACATTGCAACTTTATATTGTTGTTGTTGTTTTTCAGTAAAGATCTATGCATGAGATGTCAGTCTCTCACATGTCTGATATTGGTGACCTCCTCTCATGATCATTTATCAATACGTTTAGCCCATAGTAGTGCACAAATAAAAATATATGGTTATTAGCAGCAGTCTCTGTTTCTAAGATCAATAAATGTCCCAGCAGATTTACCCATAATATGGTTCATGTTGGCTTCTAGTAGTAAGAGCGCAATCCTTTGAAAGCCCTCACTTTGATGACTCTTAGTCTTAAGACTTAATACAAGCCCCAGGTATGATCATGGACTCTTTGAAGCTCTTACTAGACTTGGTGTTTGAACTATAAGGTCATGTATGTATCAAGTAACAGATATTTTACGGTCTGACAAATGACTTTTGTTCTGGCTTCAGTTAAATGGAAGTTAAGGAGTTCCTCGTGATGGCGGTTTAAGAACTTTGGATCTCACTTTTCACAATTGGATGCAGAGCAGTCTGTGATGTTACCTGATAGGGATAATCATTACCAGCAGAGTACTGTAGAGCTGCTATAAATAAGGATATGCATCCTTTGATATCAAACACTGATGTGTTGTGATTCTATAGTAAGCCTACTGATCCTTCAGTGTGTTATATATTTCACATGAAGACTCCCTTTTAGATGTTCATTGCAGTTTTGTGCTCTAAGGCCCGACTCTCTGAACTCTTGAGAAGCCTTTTTTTTTTTTTTATCACAGTTCTTGATACCAGAAGTGACTTGCTTAACAATTTTTGTTTATTTTTTAATTTTCCATATTCTATATAGTGTGCAGTTTTCACTCTGGCCACTAAACCTAATAATAGACTGACACAGGCAGCATAAGGGTGAGTGTACACCTTCTGGTAATCGCCTATGGTTAAAAAAAAAAAAAAACAAAAAAAAAAAAAAACTGATGCTGAATAGAGATGAGTGAGTACTGTTCGGATCAGCCGATCCAAACCGCACGCTCGCATAGAAATGAATGGACGTAGCCGGCACGCGGGGGGTCAAAGTGGAAGTACCAGGTGCATCCATTCATTTCTATGGAGGGTGCTGTTCGGATCGGCTGATCCGAACAGTACTCACTCATCTCTAATGCTGAAGGCTTTATAAACCCCATCCACTGTGCATAAAACTGGCCTAATGGGGATTATTACATCATTGTTCTTGGGTTTCTTCGCTTATTTTGTAAACGTGATTGGTGTGTGTTGTCTGTGGAAATATTATAAACTGCTTGTGACAGTTGTGTAGTGTGTGTGTGTGTATATGTATGTGTGTGTGTGTGTGTGTATATATATATATATATATATATATATATATATATATCTATCTATCTATATCTCTACAGTATGTCAGTGGTATGGGCCAAGTGCCCTGTAAATATACTGCTATTGACCAGCGCTCCCTTCTCTGCGTATTGCCTGTGTCATGGCTAAGCTGCTTTGTTCTAATACCTGTGAATTCATTGTACGGTTTAGCTCATTTCTTTGGCTTAGATGGAGTCCATCACAGTAAGAAGACTTCATACAGAATGAGCGTCTACTTAGACACAAGTAACTGTGAGAGCTCCAGGTTTTATTAGTAGAGAAGGCATGTTTATCCATGATATATGATCATGTGATCATGGGCTTCAGCATGCCAAATTATTTATACTAAGAGGTCGGCGACATCCATAGTAAGGGTAGCGGTGTGCTGCCAAGTTCCAGGCTCAGATCCTGTGTCACTGGGATATTTGTACAACACTGAGCCACTGTAGGTGACTTCTGCTCTATAGCCATGGATAGAAGTGATGTGCCTATCAGCAGTGATTTAGTATCCAGTATATCACTAGAATATTCACAGCCCAGGTATGGACATAAAGTGACTTCTAGTGTTACTTGACTACAGTTTTAGCCAAATACAGGAAAACTATAGTTGTGCTTCTAACAATTTTATGTGGGAATATTTTGATGCTTAGTATCTTTATTGCGTGATGTCTAAAAATCTGCAAGTACCCCATAAGACTGAAACTTTAAGAATGATACACATTGTAGCAGATTTATTAATCCTGTTTTTCATAAAAATATTACTGCCACATTTTTATATAAGTTTATCTCCTATGGATGATGCTAATGATAAAATAGACAGCCTAAAGATACAAGACATTTAAGTTTCTTCCACCTGTGACTTAGCTTACTGTGCGCCAAATTCTTTGGAACACTCAATTATAGCTAGGGCTGGGTGATTTAACCTAAAAATAAAATCTAGATTTTTTTTTTTTTTTACCAAAGTTTTGTCTGATTTTTCTTTATTTTGAATCTTTTTCATAAACTTATTCAGTGAGTTGCGCGAGAGTAATCTGATATTTGTCCTTGTTCTGCCACCAGGCTACTGACTACAGCGAAAGATCTGGTGATCTGGAGAAAGCCTGCATGAAATATAAGCCCAGCCTTAGAGTCTGAATCTCAATCCCACTTCTTTGAAATGGCGAATTATTTGAATTAGTTTAGCAATTGCACATTCCTAGTTCAATCCCAAGTCGCATCCCATGACATCTGAATACATAATCCGTATGGTAGGCCAGTTTTGGTTTTTGTACACAATTTAACCTATTCTGGATATAGATTATATTATAGAGGGCGGTCCCTCTCTTGTTCTGCAAGGACAATACTGGTAAGTCCTTGCAGTTCTCAGAAGCTGCACAAGATCGATGTAACTACAGCCGGAGCTCCCCTAGAGAAGGCAGGGATGGTTTATTACCGTTATTATGAATGAGCGCTGTATATGCAGCTATGGCCACCGCGATGATGCTGCTTCCCTCTGACACGGCAGTCACATGATTCCCCCCTCCCTTCCCAGATCAGAGTCTGTTAGAGCAGCAGTGTCCTACAGGATCCAGATCAGCTCTGTATTAACGTACAGGAGTCTGTATTCCTCCTGCAACTGGGGCTAAATGTTCCAGTCCCAGTTACAGAAATCAGCCCCCACCCCACCAAAAAATAAAAAACTGATCAGATATCCCTAAAGGTCTAATTTGACACAATGTAAAAAAAAAAATAAACATTTTTTTTTAAAATGAATAGAAAAGTAAATTATAAATTAATTTAAAAAAAAAAAGTCAAGAACACACCTTTCTACAGGTTGTAGGCCCACTCCTGACATCACACAAAATACAAATTACTGTAACTGAGAGGAAAAACTATTTTATAAAGTTTAGTAGCGCTCTGTTTTGTTTTTTCTTAAAGTGAAAGACACTTTCCCTCCTCTTTTGTTTATATTTTCCCAGATATCAAAAAAATTAAAACACATGCAAAAATAAAAACCTAAAAATAAAGCTTTATTAAAAAATACTGACACACTGAAAAAAATAACACAAGTGATTAAAAATGTTAAAGCTCTCAAAACCACACATACAAAAAACCCCAAAAATGAGTCTAGTGCTGAACCACAAATTGACCGTTACAGAAGTGGTTACGCCAGAATTCTGGCACAATGGGCTTGAGCGTCTGAGCCCCAAAGATCACAAACTAAGAGAATATTGAACTCTATTGTGCTGGTTTATGCAATGTATGACGTGTAAGAGGGACGTGGAAGGTTTTACTTCCCAGAAAGCCAATCACGAGTTCTAAGAAAAAGATTTTTGAGTTCAAATGTTGATCCAAAGATTTATTCTGAAGGAATTTTTTACCATAATATAGTGCAATTGGCCGTCTACTTTAGATATCTGACCGCAGAAGACTCCAGAAACTAGTAAAGTCATTTGGTAAACCTATTTCACTGACTTTCCATTTGTTTTTGTTGTCTATTGTGATAAGATATCGTAATGTAGCAGTTTAACCATTTGCAGTTCTGCTGAGATCTCCTATATCTGTAGGTCTAGTTAATGCTATCCTAAGCCTGCCTGACTTGAAGAAATACTTTAACTATTGTCATTTTCTTTGCAGTTGTCCTTATTTAGCAGTGAAGATTACTCCTGCAATACCTGTAATAGGTGGAATCCTTGTCTTTTTTGTGATGGGGACGTTACTAAGGACAAGTTTTAGTGATCCAGGTGTTCTTCCACGTGCCACTCCAGATGAAGCAGCAGATTTGGAAAGACAAATAGGTAAATAGTAATTAGCATTACATATAGATATTCTCTATATATCTGTTACGTCTGGAATTTTAGTAGTGCGGGTCAGAATCCCCTCTACAAGGTAGTGTGATTATTGCTTTATAACCTGCACATGTCAGCACTGGACCGGTGTCTTTGTCTGCGCCAAACCCAATAAAAAAACACATCCAGTGCTGAAATGCTTGAAATCTCTTTATAGCAATTAAAATGTCAGCATTAGAGATGAGCGAACACTGTTCGGATCAGCCGATCCGAACAGCACGCTCCCATAGAAATGAATGGAAGCACCTGTGACGCCGGCCGGCCGCCGGCAAAGTCCGCGTCACAGGTGCTTCCATTCATTTCTATGGGAGCGTGCTGTTCGGATTGGCTGATCCGAACAGTGTTCGCTCATCTCTAGTCAACATCACATTTTTATTTGGTTATGTTTTTTTTTTTTTTTCTCTCTCATTAGTTTCTTATATATATTATAAAAATGTATTCTGGACACTGAAAGGACTTGGGTGAACATTTTCTCTGTACTTTGTTTTTCACAGATGTTGCAAATGGGTCAACTTCAGGTGGATATCGGCCTCCTCCCAGAACGAAAGAAGTTGTCATAAATGGCCAAACGGTGAAACTAAAATACTGTTTTACCTGCAAAATCTTCCGCCCCCCACGTGCCTCACACTGCAGCTTATGTGACAACTGTGTGGGTGAGTATTTTTAGGGAAAAACCCACAATAGCAAAGAATGTGCCATTTATGCGCCAGATCTTGGATGTTTTGCAATGTGCTGGTGCAAATAAACAGCACTTGTGTATTGAAGTGAAACAAGGCCTACGCCTGGAAATTCTGCAGTACCGCACTATGTAGTCATGTGCAATGTGATGTCATGTACGAGGTACCTGTTTGTTTGCACCTGGATTGTATAATGTCAGTAAGTATATACACAGCTCACACAAAACTACCACACTACATCCAGTCAGTACAGTCGCTTTTCTAACATTGCTTCTGTGTGGAGGATTTATTGACAATGGCCTCTGCTTTCACCAGTTTTTGGTTACATTGCTGATGTATTATTGAACCTTGTAAATCACTGAACTGTTTTATTCTCCAGAAGCTATCAGTTTTTAGGCTAGATGTCATACCAAAAATGTAAGCAAAAATGAAATGTTTTATTTTCCCCACAATGGTTGTAAAAATAAAAGTCTTATTTCATAATAAATAATTGACAAAGTGGAAAATCAAAATGTATTTAGTAAAATAGAAATGAGGGAACACTGCCTGAATAGTCAGTGAGCAAAGTAACTGTCGTCTGGAGAAAGCTGGAATAATCAGGTGGGGAATTTACTCGTGTCCAGGGCTTGCAGATTACTACTCAGGATTAAAGGGATTGTCCATTGTTTACTATGTTGCTGTAATGTCCTGCTGCAAACACTGGTCTTGCTTCACTTTTGGGTTGATTTTCAAACCAGAAAGGTAGACTAGACCTCCATTCCCTCTCTCCCCCCTTACCCCAAACCTCTCCATATCTTCATATGCATTTGGTTGTGTGGTTAACTTGCTACTGAATCGGAGACGGGGCTGACTTGGCTTTTGCATTGATCTGTGCAGCCACCGATCTTCAAGGTGTGTCACAAGTTATGCGCCAGCATGGAGGAGGCAAATCTTCCTTTACGTCTGTACCAACACTGAATTATAGTGGGACCACTGCTATAGCAGAACATCAGGGTAGCTATGGTATTGAAATGGCTCCATAACTGGGTCCTACTTTTATTTAAAAAAATTTGTCTAGAATTGTTTAAACTGAAGGGACGATGTTAATCTGTAGCAACACAAGTGTTCTTCTAGTTTTGAGGCAGTGGGTGATAAGTTTTAGGCTGGGGTTATGCATTGATTTTGGCTGCTACTACTGTTGTGTGACCAAAGGATTGCTGTCTAAGCTTGCAACACGTGCACTAATGCAGGTGGAAGGTGGATCCCATTGTAAACTCTGTCACTGACAGGAATCATCCAAAATCATAATGTGATCTCAACCTAAAGATTTATGAGCCATCACCAGTAATGGTGACCACATAGAGATAAGGCATAATGGAAACATTTGTATTTGTTGCGTTTTCAAACCAACCTGGCCTGGTTTTGTCTTAGTCACTAAGGCAAAGCAGTGAAATGGTTAAGGCCTAAAGAATTTCTACACTTGAACCTCATTTGTATGTTTCTAAAACAATTTGTTCAAGGGTACTGTTCTTAGTACATGCAAGACTTTGTGTCTGTACAAAAAACAAAATGGTTTCCCCATGGAGAGGCTGCATACGGCCACCGGCGGTTATCTTAAAAAACCCATTCAAATGAATGGGTTTGAAGCTGACAGCCAGCAAGCCGTCACCTGTCCAGTTTTCCTGGGGATTAGGACGGAAACCCTGGGGCGAACAGCAGCGGTAGTGTGAACGGTCCCTAACTTTTCTGCCCCTTTTTTTCCCCTTAACTTTCTTTTTTTACTAAAATGCAGCACAAAAAAGTCCAACCATGGTGGACCTTCTGTACAGACTGTGGCAAATACAAAATATATCAAACTGATGTGAGTTGATATATTTTGTATTTGTTACATCCTACGCAGAAACACCCTTCCATATCCTTCTTACATAATGGCCTTGATCACTTTGACATTCATGCATGTTATTCCATAGATATACAACCATTGATTAATTCTATACCATATATCTTTTGTTTTTGCCTCTCATTTCAGAGCGCTTTGACCACCACTGTCCCTGGGTGGGAAACTGCGTGGGGAAAAGAAACTACAGATTTTTTTACATGTTCATTTTATCTCTGTCATTTCTGACGGTCTTTATATTTGCATTCGTTATCACGCACGTTATTCTTCGTAAGTATACCGGAGAATCCATGTTCTAGTTTAATTTACTTTTCATCACAATTTGTTTCTTGGTGGGTTTTATTTGCATGTGAAAGCTTGCATGGTATATTGGTATTTTAGACGCAATACTTAGGGCAGCAGTTGTTCTTTCAGCAATGTATGAGTCATTTCATAGCTTCACCCAGCTGTCTGGAAGTTACATCCTTATTACATTTGTAAGGAAGTGAACACGTATGGGTCTTGCCACTTTAACATATTTATTCTTCTGGTTGGCATATTGCGTTTAACAGTAGACTTGAGCCAGCTGACCTACTTTTTCTTAAAAGTACTGATGAATTTTTAATTCATTTTAATGTAGTCAACACCCAGCATTAATGACTTAGAATTTTCATTCTTTTATTACCCAGATTTCTGAAAGATTTTTCATTTTCTTCTGTATCTGAATAAGAAGTTATGCATAGTATATTTAAATACAATAGTGCACAAAACCCCAGTTCACGTAAGAATTATTCTATTACAACTACCGATGTGCATGTTAATAAGCAACATCATGAATATACATTATATTTGATGGGATTTTATGCCTTTAGCCCTGTAGCTTTTAAATAGCATATTCTCTTGTTCGCAGTGTGAGGGGGAAAGAAATTTTCTATTTTTTTCTTTTAACACTACATAATGTAGAGACAAACTGCTATGGAAGTTTCTTAGCCACTTGTTTCTGGGGTCCATGCAATGGTAGAATTTCTAGCAAACAATTCGGCATAGTACACAAAATCAAAACTGTCCATTTTTATAAATGCATAGTATGTTTTTAACATGATGAATGTCCTAATACATAATCTAAGATATGTTTTATTGGCAAGACATATTCAAAGTATTGTAGAGCGGGTGTCCTCAACATAGTATGCACCTGTGTAAAAGGGTATTTTCCCATTCTGAACTCAGGATATGCCATAAGTGTGTAATGGATACAGCTTTCACCTCTGGGGCCTGAATTGATTGTCCAAATGTGGGTGCCCCAGCCGCTGTCTCATGGCTGATGTGAGTATAGAGGTAGCTGCATGTGCAAATCTTCCACTTACACCTATAGAAATTCTAAAAATTGCCATGCCTACTTGCTGAGCTAATCTCAGAGCTCCCCTATAAGTGATTGTAGGAGATCTTGTATAAGTGGCTATCTTGCTACTTACTGCTGCCATGAGACAGGGGTCGAATGCATGTTATCAAGATCGATATACTCCTCTAAAGAGCCAGGTTTAGGTTATATTCATACGAATATGTCTGCTTCTCTGCCATGAAATCAGTGTCATCTGTTTTACATCCGTTCCATGTTGGTTTGTGTTTGTTTGTGAGTGTCATCTGTTTTGTATACATTTTTAATGGTCCGTTTTAATAAATATTTATAAAATTATAATATATAAATATATAATATATTTATGAATACATTTAAAAAAATTTACTCTGTTTTTACGTCCCTTTTAAAAATTGACCGACTGATTTCTATTGGGTTCAAATGGACAAATACAGGTGTAAAGATTTTTTATTTTTTTTATTTTAAACCAGCCGTTTTTATTTTTAAAAAAAATTAAAAAAAAAAATGCACATATGAAGAAAATGTTCATTTGGTCATTTTTCTGTTTTTAAAGTGTATCTATCTAGTAGTAGTCTCTTCTTAGAGAATTGTAGATGCATGCCAAATCTAAACTGTCTTTTGGTCTCTGTACGTCATTCTGCATGCCATTTAAAAGTACATACATTTTGTTTTGATGCCTGCTGAATGGGTGGACTCTTCTTCATCTAATAATGGTAGTGTACTCTGAGATAGGGAAATGTATTCCCATGTCTGCTATCCCTTCCGGTCTCGCAGCATGCAGCCTTAAAGGGATTTGTCATTACAGAAGCCTATTCCCTATCCTTAAGATAGGAGATAAGTGTCAGATCGATGGTGGATCTGTCTATGGGGACCTCCAGCGATCAAGAGACTAGGGGTCTCAAAGTGCCCCCGCATCCTTCATGTCAATACAATCCCAGTGTGCTTGCCCTACCAGCACTCCATTTACATCTATGGAGTTCCTGGGATTGCGGTCCCAGAAGCTCCAAAATAGTGAAATGAGTGCCAGGTGGGCAAGTACACTGGCACTTCATTCATATGGAGGAGTTGGACCCCCAGCAGTCTGACACTTATCCCCATCCTAAGGGGAAAAACCTGAAGCTGCATCCAGCGCTCCTCTCTCGTCTATTTACTGTATTACTCTAGATGGATTTTATGGTGATTGAGGAGGTTTCTGAACGTTAAACAGCCTGCAGGCAGGGACAGGAGAACTACAGGCTGTTGGAAGGTGAGAAAGATGGTATTTTCCCCTAATAAGTTCTAAAGCTTCAGGAGTTCACTTCTATTATGTTACATCATGAACAAGGATAGGTGGGAGTTAAATACAATGGCAAAAACGTAAGTTGGCAGTGTTTGCATGATCTGGCACCAGGGGAACAAAATGAGTCAAATAATCATTCTGGGGTCTCAAAGTAAGTTCAACTACCAAGATTTCCATCTCCACAAAGTAAATGTTCTTATTATGTTGGGTGTACAATACAATAATATAATAATACAATAATATAATAGTCCTAAAAATAATGGATCCATCTAAGGAAGTCTAATATAAATAGCAAAGGCCACAAGACAATAAGGCAGTTCTTTCCTACTGCTGTGTCTGGTAGTAATTGTGGTGTTTACTCCAGTTGACATTCTGTATCTTAGATACCTCACCATTGTATCCACACTGTATTTCTCTGTATTTTAGATTAGTATTTTGTATGTATTTTTAATACAGTGTCATTATCTAATACATACTCACCGGCCACTTTATTAGGTACACCATGCTAGTAACGGGTTGGACCCCCTTTTGCCTTCAGAACTGCCTCAATTCTTCATGGCATAGATTCAACAAGGTGCTGGAAGCATTCCTCAGAGATTTTGGTCCATATTGACATGATGGCATCACACAGTTGCCGCAGATTTGTCGGCTGCACATCCATGATGCGAATCTCCCGTTCCACCACATCCCAAAGATGCTCTATTGGATTGAGATCTGGTGACTGTGGAGGCCATTGGAGTACAGTGAACTCATTGTCATGTTCAAGAAACCAGTCTGAGATGATTCCAGCTTTATGACATGGCGCATTATCCTGCTGAAAGTAGCCATCAGATGTTGGGTACATTGTGGTCATAAAGGGATGGACATGGTCAGCAACAATACTCAGGTAGGCTTTGGCGTTGCAACGATGCTCAATTGGTACCAAGGGGCCCAAAGAGTGCCAAGAAAATATTCCCCACACCATGACACCACCACCACCAGCCTGAACCGTTGATACAAGGCAGGATGGATCCATGCTTTCATGTTGTTGACGCCAAATTCTGACCCTACCATCCGAATGTCGCAGCAGAAATCGAGACTCATCAGACCAGGCAACGTTTTTCCAATCTTCAATTGTCCAATTTCGATGAGCTTGTGCAAATTGTAGCCTCAGTTTCCTGTTCTTAGCTGAAAGGAGTGGCACCCGGTGTGGTCTTCTGCTGCTGTAGCCCATCTGCCTCAAAGTTCGACGTACTGTGCGTTCAGAGATGCTCTTCTGGCTACCTTGGTTGTAACGGGTGGCTATTTGAGTCACTGTTGCCTTTCTATCAGCTCGAACCAGTCTGACCATTCTCCTCTGACCTCTGGCATCAACAACGCATTTCCGCCCACAGAACTGCCGCTCACTGGATGTTTTTCTTTTTCGGACCATTCTCTGTAAACCCTAGAGATGGTTGTGCGTGAAAATCCCAGTAGTTCAGCAGTTTCTGAAATACTCAGACCAGCCCTTCTGGCACCAACAACCATGCCACGTTCAAAGGCACTCAAATCACCTTTCTTCCCCATACTGATGCTCGGTTTGAACTGCAGAAGATTGTCTTGACCATGTCTACATGCCTAAATGCACTGAGTTGCCGCCATGTGATTGGCTGATTAGAAATTAAGTGTTAACGAGCAGTTGGACAGGTGTACCTAATAAAGTGGCCGGTGAGTGTATGTTCTTATTTGTTGGCCTTTTTCTACTCTTTGGTCTATTTTGACTATAGTCTAATTTTGGGGTTCATCTCCATTTTCCTGAATGGAAAATGAATTGCATCACCAGATGCATTCCATGGTCCAGAGTGATTGCTTCTGATAAGTGCACATTTTTTTTTATTAATACTGGACAATAATATGGATTGGCCTATTGATTTGTCTATAAAATGGAATATAGTATAGACTAACACTGGAATATAACCCAATATTGCATTTACAGTCCAACTGTAGCATCTGTTGTGGCAACATTGCACAGTTGAAAGAATCTTACCTTAAATGACATAAAAAGGTGAGACAACTGCACTGTAAGGGCTAGTTCACACGGAGTTCCACGTGTACACATTCAGTTGTGGCTGCCGCGACGGGATTCTGGTGCAGTGCACTGGCATCCTGTCGTGGCATTCCACTCCGGATTAGGCCCAAATGAATGGGCCAGAGCCTCGGAATCCGCAGCAAGATAGGGCAGCTCCTTCTTTTTTCCGCTAATGGCTAGTGTAAAAAAGAAGCGAGTGGCTCCCATTGACCTCATTTTCGGCAGCGGATTTTAAGGCGGATTCCGCGTCAAAATCTGCTGCCAAAAATGGTCAATGGGAGCCACCCCCTTCTTTCCAACTTCCCTGTGTGAACTAGCCCTAAGGAGGACCTTTTTCCACTAATTCAAGTTCTGAGCATCTGTAAATGGACGGCCCTCCACCGATTCCTGCACCGTTGGAATTTTCTCTAGCTCTCACCATTTCAAGCGTAGTTAGTTTTGGTGCTTAATATGCTACGTAAGCTCTGTAACGTGAGAAAAGCAGTGTCAGGCAGTGGGTGTGATTCAGATCTCCAATCACAGGCAGCCGGTGTCAGTGTAGAATCACACTCTTTACCTACTCTTTCCTGACACCGCCCACCTGACAGTAAAGAGCCTCAATAGCATATCAGGCACCA
Source organism: Leptodactylus fuscus (assembly GCF_031893055.1). Classification (NCBI taxonomy): domain Eukaryota; kingdom Metazoa; phylum Chordata; class Amphibia; order Anura; family Leptodactylidae; genus Leptodactylus; species Leptodactylus fuscus. The sequence continues at coordinate 68,152,472 of NC_134267.1, read as the reverse complement.
AAACTAGCAGCATCAATTGCTTGGGAGCGTTAGGGGCTACATAATAAATTCCAACCATTCCAGAATCTGTGGAGAAGGAGCTACAGTGTTGGCCAAAAGTATTGGCACCCCTGCAATTCTGTCAGATAATACTCATTTTCTTCCAGAAAATGATTGCAATCACAAATTCTTTGGTATTATTATCTTCATTTAATTTGTCTTCAATGGAAAACCACAAAAACAATTGTCAAAAAGCCAAATTGGATATAATTCCACACCAAACCTAAAAAAGGGGGTGGACAAAAGTATTGGCACTGTTTGAAAAATCATGTGATGCTTCTCTAATTTGTGTAATTAACAGCTCCTGTTACTTACCTGAGGCACCTAACAGGTGGTGGCAATAAATAAATCATACTTGCAGCCAGTTGAAATGGATTAAAGTTGACTCAACCTCTGTCCTGCGTCCTTGTATGTATCACATTGAGCATGGAGAAAAGAAAGAAGACCAAAGAACTGTCTGAGGACTTGAGAAGCAAAATTGTGAGGAAGCATGAGCAATCTCAAGGCTACAAGTCCATCTCCAAAGACCTGAATGTTCCTGTGTCTACCGTGCGCAGGGTCATCAAGAAGTTTAAAGTCCATGGCACTGTGGCTAACCTCCCTAGATGTGGACGGAAAAGAAAAATTGACGAGAGATTTCAACGCAAGATTGTGCAGATGGTGGATAAAGAACCTCGACTAACATCCAAACAAGTTCAAGCTGTCCTGCAGTCCAAGGGTACAACAGTGTCAACCCATACTATCCGTCGGCGTCTGAATGAAAAGGGACTGTATGGTAGGATACCCAGGAACACCCCACTTCTTACCCAGAGACATAAAAAAGCCAGGCTGGATTTTGCCAAAACTTACCTGAGAAAGCCAAAAACGTTTTGGAAGAATGTTCTCTGGTCAGATGAGACAAAAGTAGAGCTTTTTGGGAAAAGGCATCAACATAGAGTTTACAGGAAAAAAAAGAGGCCTTCAAAGAAAAGAACACGGTCCCTACAGTCAAACATGGCGGAGGTTCCCTGATGTTTTGGGGTTGCTTTGCTGCCTCTGGCACTGGACTGCTTGACCGTGTGCATGGCATTATGAAGTCTGAAGACGGCCAACAAATTTTGCAGCATAATGTAGGGCCCAGTGTGAGAAATTGGGTCTCCCTCAGAGGTCATGGGTCTTCCAGCAGGACACTGACCCAAAACACACTTCAAAAAGCACTAGAAAATGGTTTGAGAGAAAGCACTGGAGACTTGTAAAGTGGCCAGCAATGAGTCCAGACCTGAATCCCATAGAACACCTGTGGAGAGATCTCTTGATGGCAGTTTGGAGAAGGCCCCCTTCACATCTCGGGGACCTGGAGCGGTTTGCCAAAGAAGAATGGTCTAAAATTCCAGCAGAGCCTTGTAAGAAACTCATTGATGGTTACCGGAAGCGGTTGTTCACAGTTATTTTGTCTAAAGGTTGTGCTACCAAGTATTAGGCTGAGGGTGCCAATACTTTTGTCCAGCCCATTTTTGGAGTTTTGTGTAAAATGATCAATGATTTGACTTTTTTTTTTCATTCTCTTTTGTGTTTTTTCATTGCAAGCAAAATTAAATGAAGATAATAATACCAAAGAGTTTGTGATTGCAATCATTTTCTGGAAGAAACTGAGTATTATCTGACAGAATTGCAGGGGCGCCAATACTTTTGGCCAACACTGTATGGATTGATCTAATGGGTTGGACTGGTCAGAGGTGGTGAAAAGTGTAAAGGGGCCGTTCACATGGCAGAAATTTAAGAAGGGGACTTTCCTTACCTTTGGGCATGCTCTAAAGCTGCCCCTCACTTATACAATACATAAATGTTGTGGATTATTGCTTGAAAGGGTTTAGACAAAGATTTATGAATGTTAGTTACTAAATAAATACTAAAAATGAAATTTTTTAATTTTGTATAACTCTTCTTTGACTTTACCTACTATATTTGCATCACCTTTTTTACCTTCTACCTCTGAGTAATTAAGAAAATTTTGTATACAGTTTTTGCACACTCACTTTTTCTAAGCTTGTTTTTATTTTTGGAATGACATAAATATTTCAAATTTTGGCCTAGGTTTAGATGCTGTGTCCTAAACCAGAGCAGGTTCTAACAAAACAGATGTATATGAAGTAATAAATGTAGGCCAATATCTAAGGTTCTTTGTCTCTGCTTTATTACATGTATCTTTTTTTTTTTTTTTTTTTTTTTTTCCTCTTTAGGCTCTCAACAATCAGGATTTCTCAATGCCTTAAAGGACAGCCCTGCAAGATATCCTTTACAAGATTACTTACTAAAATATATTAATGTTCAGAAAATGTGTAGTTTTACATTTCTTTGACTTGCATTTCAAATAATATGGGATGTTTCATATTTTAGTCTTATTTTATATGCAGAGGAATTTTAAAATTTTTCTTAATTTAGCAGTCTGCCTTTGCAGGGATCTCAGAATTTTGGGAAAGAGATTTATTTATTTTTTTCCTCCTTTGCTATTGACTAATAATACAGGCAGTGTCTTACTTTACTGCTTTCTTTGAGCATATGGGTTGTCCCTTGTGATCTTGTCAGACAACCAATGTTCTGCCTGAGCTAGAGAATAGTTTATTAAGTAACCCATATGAATGTTGAGTGTTTCTCGAATAACTTGCATCTTCCTTGACTTGTATTTCACTGTCCTGGAAGCAGTGGTGTGTTTCTTTTCTGTTTGGTCAATTGTTGGCTTGTCGGGTTTCCACACATATTTGATCAGTTCAAATCAAACTACAAATGAAGATGTGAGTACAGAAATTGTGCCATGGATTATTTTGTTGTACTATACATAGACTGTCATCACCCTAGATATACTCCTAGTTAGCTATGATTAAGGTCATCAATGGGTACTTGATGATTAAAGGGGATGTTTAACTTGATCCTCCAAACAGGTTATCACTAAAGAGATCCGTGAGATCTTCTGAATCATCCCTCACTGTTTACTAGTTCATATTATGCATATGTGCAATGTAATTACAATTTCGTCCAATAGAAGTAAATGGAATCGAGTACGACGTGGTCTAAACTGTGTAGAGGTCACTGCATTAGTGCGGGCACCCCAACCCTTCAAACAGCCTGTGTTGGACCCCCACTTACCTTATTGATCTATACGGTGGACTTATGCTGCTTATTGGGGAGCTCATTCAGATTGAAATGCTTTCAGGTTTTTTTTTGTTAGTTCTCGATAACATCCTCTACAGTGAAGTGGAACAACTCAAAAGCCTGAGGTGTTTCAGATCACTGTCCTAACCTTGGAATCGGGCCAGAAGCCTGTGATTTGTCACTAAAAGGCCCACTCTCTGGATGTTGATATAACACATCCATTCCAGTGGTTTAGTGCTTGATATTTTACTATTTTATCCTATTTTTTTAACTTGCACCTCAGTTCCTTGATGCCCCAGTTTAGACTGCCGTGGTCCCCTCGGAGTTCTGTTTCTTGTTGTCTCTTGACCACACAGAGCTTTGAGCTGCCCATTACTGGCTGAGGTGGAGAACTGCTCTGGCCAGTGACTTAAAAAAATAAATAACAATGTTACTACATATAGTTTTCAAGTTGAAAAACCACTTTATGTTCAAGTGATCAGGACAAAATGTTCTAGTTATAAATTTGTGAATCCGTTCTATTTACTATCCATATAGTATTGTACATGAATCCATTCAGACCAATTCTAAAGAGGTGATGCTGAATGTACAAACTGTGATATGTGTAGGACACACACTTTGCACCTTGTAAACCTTTTATTCTTCTTATTGCAGATTAAAGGTTCCTGGTCAAGTAAACGAGGGAAGGAAAACTATAACCCTTATAGCTATGGCAATATTTTCATGAATTGCTGTGCTGCTCTTTGTGGACCAATGAACCCGAGGTAAGGCTTCAGGATCTACTACTTCTGCCCAGCTCGAAAGCCTGGTAAATTATATAGTCAGACGTCCTTGCACCTGGTTCTTTGCTGACACTGTAGATGGGGAAGAAGGGTGGGGGTGAAAGATGTTTTGTCTACATAATTATTTCCTTATTGTCTTTCAAGCTTAATTGACCGCAGAGGAATTGTGCAAGCTGATATGGCACAGTCAGTCACACCATCCAATGGATTGACTATGTATGGTTCTACTCAATCCCAGAGCAATATGGTAAGATGAGCTAAGTATTACCTGAAAGTTACATATTCTACCTCATTTCAAGGGGTCTCCAGTATTTAAATTGCAATATAACTAAACTACTTTAGACCTTTGGTGCCGATTGAGTGTGAAGCTAGATCACGCTGTATTTGGTAATGCCATTGCGTTGATGGACAGACCAGACCAGGATTCTGTGCCATTTTAAGACTGTAAAACACATGTTCAGAATCCTAAACTGCTAAGTGTAGGACACAGAGCAAATAAAAGAGCTAACTGGATTATGTGATCACACAGATGTTCTGCTGTACTTTTGGATTTCATTACCTTCCATCTGGTCATATCCTGCACACAGGCATGCAGAAACAGCAGTAAAATCTTTTTTTTTTTTTTTTTTTTTTTTTTTTTTAATTCAGTGTTTGTGCTTTTTTTTTTTCTTCCCTTTTCTTCAGCTTTGTGAACTTTAACATTTTTGCATGTGAAGGGGGTAGCCCAAGATATAAAATAAAAGTGCAGTGCATGGAATGCTGTAAAATGTCAAACGAACATCTACTCTCTCCTTGCCTCTTATATTGCTTCACTTCAGTTCTCATCACTGGATATGGCACTATAGGGTTGGTTTTTTTCCCTTGCGAGTCAGTGCCTCCTTTTCTGAGATATCCCTTCCTTCCTCTTTGGAGCAAGGAAAGTGTTCCTGGAGCCCCAGAGAGATAATTTGCATATTAAAAAAGGCAATCTCTCAGCGATATGGAAACTGGATCACCAGAGGAAAAACAGTTTGATTCAGGTGACCCTAACCCATCTAGGGGCTGGGATCTGGTGATAGGCTCCCTTAATGCTTTATATAGTTATGTAATAGATCTTCCTTAAGTGGGAATAGAATTTTCATTATCTCCGTCGGCTTCTGTTCTTTGCCCCTTCTTCTTTGTTTCCAGCACAGTTGGAATTTATTTTCTAGCCTCCACTATTCCTGAACAATCGGTACAGTTATTTTTTTTTGCTGCCTGTAATGTGATTTAGACTCCAGTACTGTCAATTGAGTTGTACTGGGCATGAGTACGTGGTTGGAGAGTTCTAGATCACGGACCCTTGCCTGATCTTGAACAAGACAACCCACTTGACAGTGGAGAGCTAAGATGGTATATCTGGGCATCAGTCTATTCTGTTAATTGCTTGGGATCTATGCAGGCTAGAAAAAAAAATTGCAGTTAAACCAGAATCAAGGTATTTGTGCCTATAATGGTTTGCAAAGAAGTGAAGCTGGTAAAATGTCCTCTCTTAAATAGGTTGCTGTGAAGTGGCAAGTGAGTTAAGTGTATGAAGAACCTTCTTTTCATAAACTTTGTATCAAAATAGCGAGCAGAGCCTGAAAACCCTTGCTAAATATACTGACCCTGTTAAGGTGAAAGACACATTTTGCATATACTCTGAGCTTTTCCCAACATGTATGCCAAATGTAAGTTTTAATATGAGGACAGAGCAGAGCCTAAGCTCATCTCCCAAAATAAATCAGTGAAAAGTTTTAAAGGGGCTCTATCAGCAAAATTATGCTGTATGAGCCCCACATATGCCTGAATAGCCTTTAAAATGGCTATGCAGGCACCGCTAATCTTATTTTAACACCCCCCCACCCCCGTTTTAAAATAATACCTTTCAAATGATATTTACCTGTGCATGGGGGGCAGTCCTGCACTGTCCGACATCACCTTGCTGTCACGCCTTCCTCTTCTTTATTCTTTCAGCGACGTCCTCCTGTTCTGGCTCTTCCCCGCCTTGATCTTCTGTTCTTCCGGTGGGTTGTGTACAAATCCCGCGCGTGCGCAGTATCGCTCCATCCGGAGCGCCACTGCGCAAGTGCCGGCGCCATTTTTGTTGTAGTTCTAAGTAACCCTTAGAACTACACGAGCGTAGCGTACTGCACATGCGCAGTACGCCCTCGAACTTCTTCATTCCGGAAGAAAAGATGAAGGCGTGGAAGAGCAAGGACTGGAGAGAGTCACCGAAGAAAGAAGGCGGTGGCGTGGCAGAAGATGACGTCGGACCGTGCATCACCGCCCAGCGTGCACGATAGGTATAATTTATATATATGTTTTTATGGTTTTATTTTAAAACGCGGGGGAGGGGGGGGGCAGGGGATGTTTTAATATAAGATTAGCGGTGCCTGAATAGCCTTTTTAAAAGCTATTCACACATATGTGGGGCTCATACAGCATGATTTTGCTGATAGAGCCCCTCAAGGCTGGCTATACATGTTAGACAAGGGCTTTCAAGTTGAAGTGTAGCATTCTTTTCCAAGTTCTATACAATATAAATTTATTGCTAAATATCTCCCCCCCCCAGTGGCCCACTTGGTAGACTGTCCCCCTCTAGCAGTGGCCCCAATACTCTTCTCATTGCTCCCAGTCGCAATCTCTTCCCCTGCTGCAGGCACATATGTCACAGCTGTGCACCTGGAGCAGGGAAAGAGAGCGGGCATTGCCAGGGTGTAGCGTTAAGTATATACAATGAAGCTGTCAGAAACTTGCAGACTTAGGGATTCTTTTGCTGGGTCGTGGTAAACGGTTGTGGGCTGCAGATTTCAGCCTTGGGGGTCACGTGGACTGCGTATTTTTGAGGCCCCTGTGTCAGAGAGAAGGTTAATGGTTTGAACCACCATTGAACAAGCAGTTGTCTGTTGAAAATACATTCCGTTGATACATATTAGCTAAAAAGTCTTTGGTTTTTGCCTGGTGTCACTGAAAAAGTAAACTGTGTTCTAGAAAAAAAATCTTTCATTCTGTTGAACAAAACTTTCATAATGTCAACATGCAGGTTATGGTGTCATTAATAGAGTAAAACAATCGTGGGATAAATACTGTGGCTGAAAGTGACAATTTTTATTAACTTTTAACTTTTAATATTGGTACTTAAAATAGGATTCTAAAATCACCCATCACCTAAATACACATGGTGCTCAGGGGTAGATAGATTGGAGGTATGTCCATATAATAAGGACCATACTATTAATAATTGCCTCCACTATCCCTGTTACACCACTACACACCCCTAAATGCAAGCAGGGGTTAAACTTGTATGGTCAGTAGCTTAGTTTTAGCTCAGACCTGATTGCAAGTACGGCTGGACTATTTCTAACATCCTAGCCAATAGTGTTTTTGCAGAAAAATTAAAGTCCTGCTCCCAGCATATTCCCCTCAACGCGTTTTTTTTTTTTTCTTAAAGCCGAAAAAATCCACCCCTTTTTGACACTGGAATTATAGATACTTTTGAACAGTTGGTCACAAAAGAGTTAGCAGCATTGGGTTCCCAATATCACCCCATCCGGAACAACTTGACTCGTAGCCAGTTGGAGGCCCTAAAGGGGTTAGAAATGGATACATCCATTGTAATTAAACCCTCAGATAAGGGGGGAAACATCATCATTATGGATCGCGATAAGTATAAAACTATGTGTTATGACATACTCAACTACCCCCAAGCATATCGTGTACTAGAAAGGGATCCAACTGAGTTGTTTATGAATGAACTTATTACACTATTAGACAAGGCTTTGAATGATGGGGTAATTTCGTATACTGAATGGGAATTTATGATGCCCAAAAAACCGGTGGTACCTACCTTCTATTGTCTCCCTAAACTACATAAAGGGGTGTCCCCCCTTAAAGGGAGACCAATAGTTTCAGGAATCAACAGCATCTCTACAAACATTAGTGTGTACGTTGATAGAATATTGAGGCCATTTGTCTTCTCTTTACCATCTTTTACAAGAGACACAATGGATGTACTCAGGAGGCTGGATGGTATAACCTTCCCAAGTGGCACACTCATCGCCAGTTTGGATGTTGAGGCGCTCTACAGCTCCATACCCCATGATAAGGGGTGTGGGGCTGTAGGGCGCTTCTTAGAGACACGTGGGGGCCCACATGCCCAGCACAGTCAATTTGTGCTGGATCTCCTACAGTTTATTCTGAAACGTAATTATTTTACGTATGACGGCCGCTCCTTCCTCCAGACCGTCGGGACTGCGATGGGCAGTCCCGCTGCACCAACTTTTGCAAATTTATATCTGGGATGGTGGGAGGAGCGGTGCGTTTTTTCTGAGGATATGGAAATATGGACGTCAATGGTGCAGATGTGGCTTAGATATATTGACGACATTTTGATTTTCTGGACAGGAATGGAGTCACAGTTTAATGAATTCGTCAATATTCTAAACAGGAATGATCTTAATCTCAAATTCACCGCTGAAGTGAATAAATACCAACTTACATTTTTGGATTTGAGAATTACTATTGATGAAATGGGTGATGTGTCCACTGAAGTATATCGAAAAGAGACTGCCACCAATAACATTCTCTCTTGGGATAGCCACCATCCCCTTCCTTTGAGAAGAGGTATCCCCAAGGGACAATTTTTGAGAATGAGGCGTAATTGTTCCTCATTCTCATCGTTCCAGCATGCCTCGAGAGACCTTTCCAGCCGACTGAAAACACGTGGTTATCCAGAATCAGTTTTGACTGATTCCTATAATTATGCACGTACACAGAATCGCACTGACCTACTCAATCCCCGTCCTAGGGACAATATAAACAACCAAATCAGAATTATTGGAACATTCGACCATCTGAGTAGAGAAGTAAGATCTATTATTCATTCCAACTGGAACGTATTAAAACTAGATACAGACATTGCAGGTTTGTTGCAGGATACACCCTCTATTACCTTTCGGAGGGGTAGAAACCTTCAGGACAGGCTGATACACAGCCATATGACTCCAATACCTGCCACTACTTGGCTCAATAAAAACGTGCCCAATGGAATGTTTAAATGTGGGAAATGTAAGGCGTGTGATTTTATTAAAACGGGCCCTACGTTCTCATGTGTCTCTACCGGAAAAACATATGATATCCGTAGTTTTGTTAACTGTACTAGTGAGGGAGTGGTGTATGTAGCAACATGTAGCTGCCCTAAGAACTACGTTGGCATGACATCACGCCAGTTACGCCGCCGTATTTTAGATCACATCGGCAACATTAGGCGGAAGGAAGATAGACCTTTAAGCCGACATATTTGGGATCACCATGAGGGTGATATTAATGCTGTACAGTTCCAAGGCATTGAGATTGTTAGACCGAGTCCTAGAGGGGGGGATTTACATCAAAAGATATTACAAAAAGAGGCTGCCTGGATCTACAGGACGCAATCATTGAGCCCTAAAGGGTTAAATGAAAATATTGGTTATACTTGTTTCATTTAGATGTAATCATTTACATACATATAGTTTACCTGCTTGTAGTTATAAAGGGTTAAAATTATTTTCATTCTCCCTTTTGGTTATGTATCTGGCTTTCACTGGTTCATTTAACCAGTTTACCGTACTTGAGATTTGTATGAACGGCCCTTGATACAATTGGAGTGCCATTTAGATTGGGGTGCTGATTTATACATCCCTTGCATACTACATAATGTTTTCGGCATCTCTAGCTTGCTATATTATATGCATACTTACTGCATTATATTAGCAGCAGTTTATACCATCTCCAGCTTGTTATACTATATGCATACTTACCATCACATTAGCAGCAGTTCACACCATCTCCGATATTTGGCTGATCAGTGAGACAATGTACTACAGTATATGATTCTAACAACGTGGCTCAGCATTAGTTTGTATACTATGTAGCGACGTGCAGATATTTGTGATTCAATACCTTTGATTACTAATAAAAATAAAGATGGTCAGGGCTATTGTAGATGATGCGATTGGTCTTGTCATAAACATGCCGACTAATAAATTATATCAATGATGAGATAGGATAAGCCGGTACATATTTACATGATTATGCTTTACTTACCAGCGAGCTATCACCACGCTAGTGATCTATTTATGATTACAGCGCGAAGGGCTAATAGTGTTATGACATCGGCCCCATGCACACAGCCTCCGTCTCTGTATATGAGCGCGACCAATGATGGAGCGCCACGTCACGAGGGGCGTGAGTGTATGGGCGGAGCTTTGGATTTATATCCCAGAGAGACGCGGCGGTCGGCGGCATATACCAGTACTCCGTCCTACCATACGGGACGGGGGAATTGCGGTTTTTACCGCACTACAACCAGTACGATTGAGTACACTACTCCTCCTGATGACCTGACCCGCAATAGGGTCAAAGAAACGCGTTGAGGGGAATATGCTGGGAGCAGGACTTTAATTTTTCTGCAAAAACACTATTGGCTAGGATGTTAGAAATAGTCCAGCCGTACTTGCAATCAGGTCTGAGCTAAAACTAAGCTACTGACCATACAAGTTTAACCCCTGCTTGCATTTAGGGGTGTGTAGTGGTGTAACAGGGATAGTGGAGGCAATTATTAATAGTATGGTCCTTATTATATGGACATACCTCCAATCTATCTACCCCTGAGCACCATGTGTATTTAGGTGATGGGTGATTTTAGAATCCTATTTTAAGTACCAATATTAAAAGTTAAGTTTTATTTTATTACTCCTTCAGTGAATATATTTGCTTTGAGTAATTACCCCTCAGTGATAACCAATTTTTATTAACTGTAGTATGTCTTTGGCGACTTTTGGTTTTTATTTCCTGCGTTGCACTAAAGAAATGAGATCTGGACTGATTGATTTGTAGAGACGGCAAAGCTTTTTTTTTTTTTTTTTTCCTGAATGTTTTGTGACTGTAGGCAGCACCGCGTATATGACTAAATTGCTAAATTAAACTACTGATAAAGGAAAATTGTGAGAGGAAATCGGTTATTAATTGTATTCTATATTCATGATGCGCTGCTTGGTGTGAGGGAAAATATATTTATATATATTTTTTTATATTTTTATTTTTTTATCTTTTAATACTATGCTTGTTCGCTTGTCGAATATGTATACAACAATAGTGGTCATCCGTGCTAAAATATATTTTGTCTGCCATTCTTTGTCCATCACCCAACAAAATAAGTCAGTGTCCAGATGGAGAAAGAATTCATTTCCATGTTGCTTAGCAAGGCATGTCGGAGAATGGCTTCAGCATTTTCTTTCTGCTGACAGATCATTAGCTTAGAATTGGAGAGAACAGATGCACTTTCACCTATGAACACTGTGAGCTGGGAAACTCTGTTCTAGACAGGCAAATTGATTAAGAGCTTGTGATTTTTGTTTGTATTTTTAATGTAAAGTTTTAAGGTATATTTAGTTTTACTTGGCCTTTGCCGTAACGCTGGAAAAAATATTCAGCATATTACAATCCCAACAAAGTGATTGAAACCTCTGTTTCACCATATATGTTGCTGAGGAATCTTGAAGTATATGGGAACAAAACTTGCCAACCTCCATCAACGTAGTAATTTCATGTTCTCCTTTACCTTGATTGATAAATATGACACCTCCACATTCTTTTAAGTCTGTTGAATATTAGGGTTGTGTATGCTTTACGTGAGTCCCAGTTAATACTTTGACACACTTTAACCCCTTCCTACCGTAGGCATTTTCTGATTTTTTTATTTGACTCCCCTCTTTATTATTATTGTTGTTTGTTTATATATTAGATGGTGGGAAACTGGAAAAAAAACTGTGTGCACTTATATAGCTACATAGTAGATGAGGTTGGATTAAGACATCAGTCTGTGAAGTCCAACCTATAACCCTACAATCCCTACAGTGTTGATCCAGGGGAAGGCAAAAAAAACACCATGAGGCTCATGCCAATTGCCCCATTTCAAGGGAAAATATTCCTTTCCGACTCCAATTTGGCAGTCCGTATAAAAACCCTATCTCAACGTGTCCTTTAAAATCTAGAGTCCATAACCTGGAGGCTGGAGTTAAAGTTTCAGTTGGTTTTCCTTGTATAATATACAAATGGAATTTTTTTTTTTTTTTTTTTTTTGAGATTTTACTCAAATGACACTCCACAGTTCCGGAGATGGCCAAGATGAGGCCATTTATAACCGTTTCCTTGCCGTGGGCAGCAGGCAGGACTGGAGGTCTATAGGAGAATTTTCTAAACTTGCTCTGACCAGGAAGGAGGAGTACTTTAGCTGTAACTCAAGATTCTGCTCAGCAACACTCATCTCATAGCTAGGTTAGAGGTACAAGTTCAGTGTAGGGATAACCACTCCCTACGAAATCATATCCGGACAGTAATAAAGTTGAATACTACTCAAAATGGTTTTGCTTCTAAGTGCTATTTAAGCCACAGTTAATACATTTCAGGTTTAACCTACTCCCTTCATTAGACAGAATAGATAGACAATGCTGGATTCACTGGCTGATGGTCAACAACTTGGAAATTTCTTGTTTTACACCAGAATGAGAGAGATTTCCAAGTTGATGACAAGCAACAAGTGAATTCTGCATTGTATATCTATTATGCCTGATAAAGGGTTGGTTTTATTTACTATGGCTTGAACAAAACATTAAGACGCTGTAACATCATCTATTGTCAGTGGTGGATGCCATGATGGGTCAGGGTTGCTTTAAAATTGAGGCCATTTCCAATGATACGTTTCCTTTAAGCTGAATCAGATCATGTGTAATGTGATAGTGAAGAATGTATATGCTCCGTTAAGTGTCATTTATTTTATTTTATTTTTATTTATTTTTAGTGGTAAGTACTTTGTCATTATTGGCTAAAGTAAGGCTGAATTCAGACAGCTAATGTCAGTGTGCCTATATTACAGCTAGAGGACCCAGAGTCTCCATGGTTCAAGTAGACCATAAAATTCTATTATTTCACTTTAACCATGAATGATTCGGGTCTTGCGACTGTAATACAGACACGAGTGTGTGGCCACATTTAGTTTTCTACATGTAATCTTAAGCCTCACTCACACATTGCAAATTTGATCACTAGTCTACAGCGATATTTTGAAGCCAAAATCAGAAGTGGATGCTCAAGGGAGGAGTACAAATCTTAACATAATTTCTCCTTTCTGATGAGGATCCAGTGATTATTTTGGGTTTATTTATGTGATTTTTTTTTTACTGAAATTTCCCATTGCAGAAATAATTGTGCTCGTCTCAAAAACAACCACATTCAGATTAGGGAAACTAATTGCAATGTGTCTTTGAGACCTTATTGTGTATAATCTATTTGGTGGTTCTTAAATCAGTCTCTTGGAACACCTAATTGGTTTATAAATTAGCAGCTTTCATCTTAAAGGGGTATTCCTGAGACTTTCATATTTAGGGCCAATCAATCCTCAGGATAGCTCATCAGATCCACACCCAGTCCCCCCCACCCATTATCTGATTAAAGTGATGAGGCTGTATACCCAAAACCTTACCATGCATAGCACAGCTGCTGCGCCAAGCATAGCACCGCATTCTTATTCAGTTGAATGGCACTGAGTTTCAGAAGAGGTTAATGGAACCCTGTCACATGGAGAACGAACCCAGACTGCAGGCGGCATCTTATAGAGAACAAGGGGCTAGTTTTGTGGCAAAAGACTTATCTGCTTTTTCATATTAAGTCATGAAGGTGGTCATATACGTGATTAAAAGCCTCCCATCTATGACTGTAGGCACTAAGATAGCTGCCAATATGATAGGGGCGTCTCCTTTATTAATAGAGCAGAAACCACAATTGTTAAATGACAGGTAATACTGGATAATTCCCTTCAAAATTCTATAGAATCTGCTTAGCGTCTTCTGCTCTATAGCATGTTATCTGCAGATTGAGCATCATCTTCGGAGTGATGGGTTCTCTTTAAGCTTAAGTAACACAATGTTTGATGCAAACATAACTTTTGATTTGTTGCACTGATTTAAGAATCAATAATTGTATGTCTTTTAAAAGCGAATTCTAATTCTTCTATATTTTCTCTTCATACCTTTTTATTCTCCTTTTTGATTTAACAACCTTCACATCTGCCCGTATTTTTATTTCTTTCCTTGGAATGCCCTTTATTTTCCTATTTGTATTCCTCCATACCCTTCCGTTCTGCAGTGTGACCAAGACCAGTGCATTCAGAGCACCAAATTCGTTTTGCAGGCTGCAGCCACTCCACTTCTACAGACTGAGCCTCCAGTAACTGCTGATGAGCCTCCACTGCCTGGGAAGACAACCATAAGTGCACCATGTGCTTCTTTAGCACTTGGCCAACCAACACCACCATCTTCAATGCCAAATCTAAACTCAGAGACTGTTTTAACAGACATGATACCTTTAAAAGAGGATATGGGAAACCATCAGTTCTTAACACCAGATGAAGCACCATCACCACCAGGAATGCTTCCAGCAAACAGCCCTGTGACTCATAGCCATACCATGCATGTCCTAAATCTTGTCAGCCAAGACTCTTTGCATGAAGACTCTGTGCGTGGTCTTGTAAAACTCAGCTCTGTCTGACCAGCTGTGAAACTACCCATCAAACATAACGCACAAAGGTCAAACCCTGTGATACGATTGCACTGTGTGATGATGATGATGAAAAATACTCACTGTACAGTGACGAAAATTACAAAGTGGCAAAGATTTATTTGGGCACTTATTTACCTGAATGGTTTTTTTGTTTTTGTTTTTTCACCCTTTATAATGAGATCAATCTGCCTCATTAAGATAAGTTTATTTTCAGCAGTTAGTGGCTGGAATGAGCTGAAAATCAGGAAACACAGCAGGATATCTGTGTTCTAGATACTGTGTATTGATCTGCTTGTCTGGTTCTACCGGTGTATGCGTTAATGCTCTTTTGGAATTTTCCAGTAAAAATACGGTGGATATCAATATGCTCACTGTCTTGACCAATCGCTAAGCCCTGGTTTTGTAACACTGTAATGTTCTAAACAACAACCTACACTGTGTTCTAAGATGGCAACGGTTTCATTTGAGAACTAATGGTCCAAATGATGTTCATTTTCCCAGGATACAGTGCTGCATTTTTCTAATGGGTATGGATATAAATGCTGCTTTTTTGTTTTTGTTTGTTTTTTTAAGTTAACAGTAACAGGAAAGGCATTTTGTTTTGTTTTTTTCAGTATGTTTTTCTTTTGGGGTATTTTCATTTTCTCATCTAAAAGGGCTTTAGTTGCTGAATGACAATGCATTAAGTTACTGTTAAAGGGGTTGTCCGAGATATTTTTTATTATTATTTTAGGCCTGGTATGTTGGAGGGAAACAAAAACACACTCGCCTGTCCTCAGTCTCCTGTGCCTACCAGCACGGTCCAGTCCTGCAGCTTCAGATTGGCCCCAGCGGTCATGTGAAACCAATCGGCAACCTTAGCAAGGGGATGTTACAGCCGGTGAGAAATTATGGTGAAGGACAAAACATCAACAGGACCAGGCCATGCTTGGAGGCACAGGAGCATCCAGGGACAAGAGAGTGTGTGTTTGTTTGTTTTTTTGGTTTTTTTTTATCACTTTCCACAACGTAACTCAAAAAATAATCATTGTTATCCTGGACAACCTCTTTAAGTGTTTAGACATGGTATCTACCAAGACACTATCTTCACAAATATGTGCTAAGACATCAAATAAAGTTAACATTTTGTTTTCTTACTCGTCTCTGGTGAATTCTGTAAGTATCAATAAGCTATTTGCTTTGCATATTCAACTTCTTGAATATTGGAGTAAAATTTGTACTTAATGGTTTCTTGTAAATGATTCAGTTTGAGGAATAGTAATGTAACTTTTTGACAGAATATAGTGTTTTGAATAAAGACATTGTTATAAAACTATGTATCTCTCTGAATCCTCTCTCAATGGTCTTGGTTTGCCAATGTGTAAGAAGCTAGGTGACTCGTTTTGAAAGCCTTATTCTATCTGACTACTATTACTGCTGTAGCTTTCTATACACTAACCTGATCAGCCGCTTGCTGCAAGTGGTAATCAATTAATCTAATCAATTAGTGTGGCGCTTCCCTTATCTTGGTCCCATGCTGTACGCAGTGGAGAGTGCTTGCGCTGCCTATCTTATATTCACTGTGAAGGTGTCTTTGTGGCAATTATTCTCTTTTATATTCTGAGTAGGTTCACTATGAAGAAAAGAACAGGAGCTCAGGTGGGCCTGTGTGACTGTGAACATCAGGGCAGAACATGTGGAAAAATTGATTGCTTCCAAATGGGAAAGCTTTAAGAAATTTCTAAGGGGCATTTTCACTAAACACCTTTTACAGCACATACTCAATATATTAAATGTACCTCAAATTATAAAACAGCTTTTCATGAATGTATTGTACATGCGGCTAGAAGAACCTTTGTAATATTAAAGAGGACCTTTCTTGTTCCAGGGCACAGGCAGTTCCATATACTGCTGGAAAGCCAACAGTGTGCTGAATGTAGCGCACTTTTGGCTTTCCCGATCTGTGTCCCGGGTAAAGAGCTATTGGTCCTGGTACCGTAGCTCTTTACAGTCAGAAGGGCGTTCCTGACAGTCAATCAGGTATGTCCTTCTTCAAAGCAGCACCTATCGCGCTGTACTGTGTGAGTGAGGAGTAATGCGCCCTCCCCTCCTGATAATACTCGTCTATGGACGAGCACTGTGAGCAGAGGGAGGGGGTGTTCCTCCCTGCTCACACTGTACAGCGCGATAGGTGCTGCTTTGAAGAAGGACGCACCTGACTGACTGTCAGGAATGCCCTTCTGACTGTAAAGAGCTACAGTACCGGGACCGATAGCTCTTTACCCGGGGCACAGATCGGGAAAGCCAAAAGTGCACTGAATTCAGCACACTGTCGGCTTTTCAGCAGTATATAGAACTGCCTGTGACCCGCACCATGAAAGGTCCTCTTTAAGTAAATATTCCCTTCACCAGTTAAGCTGTTCTCTTCCTTATCTTCAGTCAGACTGGAGTCGGTCCATCTCCATATCCAGCTCTCACACTGGGATGGAAGGGGTACTGAAGTTATTACCCGTAGTCAATCGATTTGTTGCCTTATTCTGTGGACTGCTGGCCTCTTATCTACAAGAACAGCAGTGTTAAAAGTGCTCCCTCACTCAGAGTAGCAAAGTGTAGCTCAATGAACTATTTGCGTGTCTTTTCCATCAGCCGCCTCTTCCCTCTACTCTTCATAGACACTCAGAAGTGTCCTAGGATTGAACTCCTGCCAAACTTACTTTAAAGTGTACCTTAAATTATAAGCAACAATAAAACTTTGTAATGTATCTTAAATGTTTCGTTCTTCTTTTTTTAGGTTGAAATATTATCTACATTAGTATGTCAACCTAAAAAAATGAAGAACGAAACATAAATTTTTTTTAAGATACATTACAAAGTTTTATTGTTGCTTATAATTGGAGGTACACTTTAAAGTAAGATTGGCAGGGGTTCAATCCTAGGACACTTCTGAGTCCTAACATATTGGGTACATGGTTCCTGTTTCTGGAAGACCCTGGAGGCCAAAGATTTATTAGATATCTACTAGATATGCTTTACATTGAAATGCAATTTACAATAACATTTTTAATATGTAGTTCCCCCCTCTCCCTCCCACAGACTTTACCAGTTAAAGGGTATTGTCATCTCAACTAGAAATGGAATAAGGAGCAGGATTTGTGTAGAGATTGCTCTATTCCATTTCCTGACTTTTTTTTTCCATAGACTTTTATGGAGAGATCTTTGCAGGTGTAGTCTCTGTATTGAACTTTCAGCCATGAATCAAGGAATGACTGGAACACCCCTCTTACAGATTACATCTAACATTGCCATTATAATGCCACTGAGAACATGGCAACATTACGGATCCTTTAACGTAATGAAACCGTAAAATAAAAGATAACAAAATAACCTTAAACACTGTGCCATTAAATTTCATGGCTCAGAAATGTCTGCTTCCAGGTTTGATCGAAGTTCCATTTAGTCACGGAGCAGTAATGTGTATTTGACATGCCCAATGCTTTGATATTAGAGAAAATATTTTTAAGAAAGTAATACTTTATATTGTCCAAATGTGTCGTACAATGTATTTAAGGATAAACAAAATATGTGGTGACAAAGTATTAGCAAATAAGAGGTTATTCAATATTTGAACTACCAATGAAACTAAACATTTGGTTGCCCCATGTGAATGTATTTGAGGCACTCGGAGAAATGTACCCACCTTGATATTGAAACTTGGCATATTTTAAGCAGTCATGGCACTATGGCGTCTTTTTTTTATTGTTTACCATGCAGTTGAATTGAACTAACAAAACTGTGTTGTACAGAGCATTGTAAACAATGGAGGGGTTGCTGTAGTCACCACAGCTCCAAGAATGTTTCAGCTAGTTTTCTAAAAAAAAAAAAAAAAAAATTAATTTTTTTTTTCCGTTACGTTCAATTTTTTTTTTTTTTTTTTTTTTTATGTAGCAGTTTGAGCTCTGGTTTTGAGACACAGATTGTATTTTTCAGTTGTATTGTTCACTTTGGTATACTTCTGACATTGACTTTTGTTTTTTGTTACATGTTTTTTAAATGGTCTATTTTTATTTTTTACCTTTCGCCCCACCACGGGGCTAGGCTGTGATATTCTGACTGTAATAAACATCAATACTATGTTTGTCAGCAAAACACTGACAGCCAGCCTACTAGGTCCTGCCTTGCATAAATGATGATAAATGTGGGACAACACAACTAAAAATTTAGATATTGGTATTTGCATCACTGACTTCCAAGGCTCATAATTTTTCAGTTTTTGGTAACAGAATTGTGTGAGTGGTTTATTGTTTTTATATTTTGCAGGAAGATCTGACATTTTTTGCTTCAATCGAAAACTGAAGGCCTTTTGATTCTTTAAACCTTTATTTCAATCACAGATGGACAATAAGCAGCATTTGTCATTTTCTGTCATAGGTTTTTGTTTGCCGGGCCGGATAAATAACATGAACCATCTATAGCTTGGATTATTAGGGATGTACGACAGGTTCTAATAAGCACATACTGAAGGTAGTCCTAGTGGGAGATTCCTTTAGCCCTCTGTTGTGGGTGCTGGTCCCTGATGGAGGGTATCTTCTACCTCTGAAACCAGTTAGATGCTGCAGTCACTATTGAATGTAGCATGTAGAGAGTCAATGCCACCACATCGGTCCTGCTGCAGTGACTATACTAATGGATAATGAGTGGGAGGGAGACAAAGCTCCATGTAATTGCGTGGGCAACTTGCAATTCCTTTTTCAGGGTTTGGGTTTATTTTGCCGAAATGGCTTGGTAAATGGGAAGGCTGCCCAACGGAGGAAAGTAGTTAAACCTCATAATAGAGTAGCGTAGTGTGGACCATACTGTTGCTGGAACAAAATGGGGCTTTTTTTCTGAGCCAAGTTTTTTTGTTGTTGGCACCATTTAGGGCTAAATACATATTAGATATTAAATCTAGAGGTGGCCATGCATATGCTGTTCTCTATTAACAAATGTTGGAATTCTGAATACTGTGCAACAGTTCTTAAAACTCCTATCATCCACTCTTCAGTGAATGGTGTAAGATTAGTTCTTATTCACAATAGATATGTGCATTTGCTTTTTGTTATGTTTTGTATTCTTCCCAATAATAGAAGCAATTGTCTACAATAAAACCACCCATATAAACAAATCCAGTAGAAAATATTGTATAAATATTGAACGTGAGTGCCTGTTGTGCTGCTCAGTTCTGGGCTGTCTTCCACATCTGTGCTAAACGTAGTGAGACTTGCCTAGAAGGGAGCGCTATAGCCAAGAAAACAGTTCTCCATTTGCCAATCTTAAAATCTCTTAAAAACCAAAAAAGTGTTTTGTCAGCAGATTTCTCCTAAAGGAATAAAAGGGCGACTTTACATTTATCAGGAGTATGGAAATCTGACTGCAGTTAACTGGTTTATTAGAATATATATTTTTATTAGTTTGCATGTATTTTAGGAATGTGAGATTGAATAAATTGCATCATGTTATTGCCATTTGACTTTCAATTATTCATGACTCTATCCAAGTGAAGTGCTGGAAGCATTTTTCCCATATCTGAAATCTGGGATATTTTCAGTGAGTTAAACATTCACGTATGCCCATACATGGTATATTCCAGTGAGGGCCTCCAAGGCGAGAGAAAAGTGCGACGTCAGTGAAAAACAAAAGTGTCTTAATTCAGAAAGCTGAACAGTGTTTCGTATGGGTCTCTTTGTGGAATATACAAACAATAGACTTGCCGCGTTCTTTTTTTAATATAACTTGATGTGTATCCTGTGTGCGCATTAGTAGGCTTTATAGTGACTGTCTCTTGTCAAGCCTAGAGATGAGCGAGTACTTTTCGGATCAGCAGATCCGAACAGCACGCACGCTTTGAAATGAATGGACGTAGCCGGCACGCGGGGGGTTAAGCGGCCGGCGTCAAAGCGGAAGTACCAGGTGCTTCCATTCATTTCAATGCGTGCGTGCTGTTCGGATCGGCTGATCCGAACAGTACTCGCTCATCTCTAGCTCAAGTCAACATAGCTAGAAGTAACTGAGTCTTTCTTTTAACAACTCCTTTTCCATCCGAGGGCACCTGTAACCTCATGAATGTAATGGGCTGGAAAGGATTTAATACTTGTGTAATGAGCTGCATCCAAATAAGGAAGAATGTATAACAATGAATGTAACTCAGGTGCCCAGTTTTCTGTTGATATTCATGGTCAGCATCAGATGTCTCCTTTTGTTAGTGTTTTTCTTTTTGTGATCTAAGGACTAATGGTTTGATCTATTTTTGGGTTTTTTTAAAAAAAATATTTGCTTAAAACATTTGAACTTTTGTATATCATCATTGTACAGTCATAACATGGCACACACCGAATTCTTTGTACCCTCTTATGCCTCTAACTTCTTATAAGATCTAAACAGCGGTCACTATATGAAGTTTTATCAGATGTACAGTAATCTCTATGATCTTTGACTAAAATGAATACTTAAAATAGTTTGGCGCTACTGTGTATTAGGCATCAGGGTCATACATAGTTTTGAATCCTGTATCATTATGGTATTCCATGTCTTTTTAACTTAGAATTCTATCAATAACTTGTGTACTAGTGTAACATAAGAGCACAGCCATGCAAGACGTCCTGCTGCCAATCTAGAAATTCTGTTCATTCATGGGGCAACCTCTTTGAACATTCCATCTCCTTAAATCCAAAGTACCTAGTACTACTAATAAACTGTATTAGAGGACTTACTGTTTGTGGGTAGATTTTTTAGACATGATTTTTTGTGTGTTAAATAAAATCTACTTTGCTTTTTTACCGTGTTGCCATAACAAGACACCAGTTTGTATAGAATATTGTAGCCTGTTCTATGAAATTCAACTTGGTACTGTAGTAGACTGCCACCATTGCAACAAGTCAGTTTATCAAATGTCTTCCCTCTTCAATATTCCATAATCAGCTATGAGGGGTGTTATTGAAAAGCTGGAGTGTTTCAGGACCATATCAACTCTGCCACAGAGGCGGACCACGTAGAGTTACAGAACACCGACTGCTGGGGTGTATAGGTCTCCAATGCTCTAACTCAATAACTGACGTTTCTAACCATCTGTCGTTAACATCAGTACAAACATTATACCGAAGGAGCTTCATGGTCAAACCAATGCAATGAAGTTTACATCACCAAGCTCAATACACTCATCAGAAGGAAAGGTGTAAAAGACACTACAGCTGTACTCGGGAGCAATGGAAACCTGCTGTTTGGAGAGAAGAATTATGACACGCAATGCCTGGATAACATTACCTATGTGTCTGCACTGTACCAACTGTAAACTTTTGTTTTCTAGGGGTTGGCCTAGACCCCTAGCTCTAGGAAAGGATTTTTTTTAATGCTTTAGTATAATGGAAAAGTGCATACTTCCAACAGAGTTGGAATCTTTTGAGGAAGGTCCTTCTCCGTCCAGCACAAAGATCCATAAAGCCGTGCTTAGGAGAGTTTGGTGGGAAAGTACTGGCCTGGCCTGCACTAAGTTCTGAACTTAACCGCACTGAACACCTTTGGGATGAAGTAGAACGGAGATTTGTGAGCGAGGCCCTGTTGTCCAACGTCTTTGATCTCACAAATTGTTTTGGATGAATGGATGAAATGATCCCTAGACACACTCTAAAATCTATTTTAGCTACAAAGAGGTTGCCACTACATATTAAAGCTTGTAGCTCCTGTAGATGTACTGTATAGTTGCTCCAATATGATACAATGTCATATAGTAAATATAGAATCTTATATATGTACAATATATCCACTCATCTAATCCAACCAAGTCTAACTGGAGTTTAATATATCTTCTTGCTTCTGTCATTTTACCTTTGATAAACTTAAAATACTATTATTGAGGCAGAGGCTGTGTAGAATTTTCTTTAAAATAATGAAAACATATAAATTTATCTAGTCATCTGCCAAGTGAAAATGTCCATATGTTGCTACAACTTGGCATTTATGACATGGTGCTGCATTTCCGCTTAGGTTCGCTCCAGTTAGAGCTCGGAATCGGATTCATATTTACTTTGTACTCCCAGTTATAAACAACTTTTCATAAATGAGAAGTATATTTGAATATAAGAAACTTTATATGGTATATTAAGGAGATCTGTTCTCTTTAGCTGCACTTTAGCTGTTCTCCGTCTCCATCTTCAATGTGATGGTTTGTTTACATTTTATTCCTTTCCATATTCAACATCACATGTAGAAAGAAGGGATGGAGTAGGATTCTCCTGCTGGCTATTTAATCGATTTCCTTTTTCTATGCACTGGCAGCCTCTTATCTGCAGCCTAGCAGTATTAAAGGGGCTCTATCATTGGGAAAAGTCATTTTTAACCACATTTTTGCATAGCCTTTAGGGTGCATTCACACTGAGTAAACACGCGTGTATTTTTGCAAAATACACATGTAAAAATAAGACTCCCATTGACTTCAATGACATTTTACAGGCGTATTTTTTCACGTGTAAAAAAATATCATTGAAGTCAATGGGATAGCAAAATTTACAAGTGTCATTTTACTCTACAAAATAAGCTAGCGTTTACTCAGTGTGAACTTACCCTTAGAAATGCTATTCCACACCTACTTTTTAGTTTGTAAATTGCCTCAGTGGTTTCTGAATAAGTCCGTTTTTATTTGTATGTTTATTAGACTGGTGCACGATGCATCGTGCACCCCCTTTGCTATTGTTTCCTATGGGAGTATACATATGGATGTGTTTAGTTAAAAATGTCTTTTCCTAGTGACAGAGCCCCTTTTAAGACTTAAGATAAGAGTTGAAGAAATGGCAATTATTTGTCTTTTCTATCCCACTTCCCCTCTTCTTTGACTAATATGTCAAAATAACGCTGTCTGAAAAATTAAGAAAACATTTCTCTTAGCTATACATTGAGGAGTAAAAGGGGTAACAATGTTTTGAACTAATGACTTTCAGGATTCATATCTCACAGTCCACTAGATTTGAATATGAGACTACCCTCATTTTATAGACTATATATCTCATATATAAATTTATATTTAGCATATGATTAGTTATGCAGAGTCTTGTCTTGTAACTGTATTTACTGTTTTGCTCCTAAAAATCTGAATTTTAATTATATTTTGAAAATCTACCTTTGACTTTTAACACTGCCTGAATTCTGAGCATGTTCTCCATCAGATTTAAGCATGTCTCAACTGATATTTGAGACCCAGTTCCCAATGTTTGTGCATACTTTTATTACTCACTTGGGTATGAATGCAGTTTTTTTTTTTTTTTTTTTTCTTCCACCCTACCTACTAGTGTTCGAATGGGTTTGAGATCTGCAGACTGTGGGGGCCAATCCAGCACCTTTACTTCATTGTCATTGAGCCCTTTCTTTGCTAATCTCGACGTATGCTTCATGTTGTCCTTTTCATACCCATAGTACTTAAGTATATGAAGTAACTCTTCCTGATACTCACACATAGGTCAGCATTAAGACCACCATCAATCCTGGTCTTAATGCTGACTTATATGTGTATCAAACACCTTTGACTGTGAAACAACCCCATATCAAGCTTCCTCCACCAACCTCAACAGTTCCTTCCTTCAATTTGTTAGCCCCTATTTCCCTTGTTTCTTCCAGACCCATATGTACCCTTCAGAGCCCAGTCTGACTTTCTTCTCATCTCTCCAAATCACCTGTTTCTAATTTTATTGTACGTTATTTGTACTTTTTTTTTTTTTTTTTTGCAAGCTTTTGACTATTTTGAAGGTAGCTTCACTTTTTTTTTTTTTTCTTTTTTTCTTTTTTTTGGCTCACTGAACTCAAATATATGGCCCCCAATTTCATACAAGCTCGCAGACAGGAATAATTTTTTTTTTTTCTTTTTTTTGGACTTCCATTCCAAGCTTGTTTAGCACAAGTCACCCACTGCTTGCATGGACATCTGTGATCTCACTATTACGAGGCATACCACCTTCACTGCCGTATTGGTCATGTCAGAAATTATAGACTTCTTGACTCTTGGGTTTTGAATGGATTCATTGGATGATATTCTTCCACGTGATGTAGTTTGGCAATTTTCTTGGCTGAGACACAGCTGAATTATGCTTTTTCTCTCTTTTTGGTTAAATCTTCATGTCTGATCCTCTTTGATCCAGTAATAACACATCAATCAAAGTAAGGGAGCGTTCACACTACCGTCGGTGTCTGACATGTAGTGTCCGCTCAAAATCTGTCACGGACATTAGGAGCGGAGACTAGCTGTGTCCGTGACACCTGTCATTTATTTCAATGGGCATCGGGTGCATTCTTTTGCACTCCGTGCCCATCCTTTCCTGTTCGCAAGTGAAGATGTCCGACTTCTCAAGCGGACAGAGGAACCCTGCATGCAGGGCTCCTGAGCTATTGGGGAATGTGAGAACAGGTTTTAATTTGTAATAAACAAGAAGAAAGAGACTTTCCCACCACCAGGAGCAAAACGGTAACAATGACCAGAATCTGCACAACTAATCATATGCTAAATAGTTACAAGTCAAGTGTTTTGTATGAGAGCCAAGACTGTGTCTATAAAATGAACGTAATCTCCAGTTGGATGGTGAGATATGGAGTCAAAAGTTGATAATTACTCTTTTGCTTGTCAGTGTATTTACAACTTTTCATGTATTAATCTGCACTATTCATTTAGAAAAGTTTATAGCTGGATGTACACTTTAAGTTTAAAAAATGGTTTACTATTTTCTAAATTACATGTTAAAAACTTTCTAATATGCACTTTTTTATTCCTAATTGGTGGTGAATAATTCCTTACTTGGAATGGCATCCAAATGATCGTTTGGTAGGACTGGAAGTTGTTGGATCAGGGTTTTTTTTTATCATGTTGATTTTCCTTTAGTTATGATTACCAAGACTACATAGGAGCATTTACACTTGTGATTCTCAATACACTTCAAATGATTTACTGTGATATTTGCTAGTTATCTTATGATATTAAATGATGTACTAGTGATTTTTCTCTGCATTCAGGAGCTTTTATGTATTCAGGAGCTTTTATGCAAGTATTAACTTTTTTTTTTTTTTTTTTTTTTTTTTCTTTTGTGTGGCATGGTGCTTTTTCAGGGCCAGATCCAGGAGACTCCTGTGCTGTTGGATCATAAGCAATGAAGCATGCCAAGGAACCATTCAGCCAATCAAGAACTGACCAAAATTGCGGGAATGACCAACACTTCTCAGTTGGTGGTAGACATGCTGGAAAATGTCTACAATTCTGCTGTAATACAAAATGCCATTGCACTTCTCCACCTCATGTATATAATGTAATGTAATTCCAGTTTCTAAGTCAGATTAAGTTCTGAATTATTAATTCGCAGTTATGATTTGTAAGCTTCAGAGGAATAAATGAACTTCTGTGCCAAACCTTTTCTTGTTGATCATTGTAATTTCTTCCTCCTTGGAAAAAGTAATAAGCTGCCCAAGATGGACAATTTTGGTCATTTCAGTAAACCACAGTTCACAAAATGAACTCCATCATTCAGACTGGAAAATTTTAACTCTGGTTATCTGAACCTACATGGCATGATCAGCCCAAATTCAGACTCATTTGCCATTTTATGAAGATAATTGACTACCCATGCTGTGGCCAGTTGTTCTCTTGGGCTTAAAGGGGTTATTTGGGATAAAAGCTAATTCCTACACTAAACACTCTACCCCTGCCTGCTTTCTCAATTACATAATTTATCCAAAATGTATATTTACCCATATCTCACCCCTAGACCATTTTCTGGTTAACAGTGACTCAGTTCCCCTTTTTCGGAAAAGGAATGTCACTACTAATCCACCTCTACCGTGCAGGCGTGGGACCAGCATCAGAGGCCTGCGCAGTAGAGGTGGATCATTGACTGCAGAGCAGTCCTGGGACTTTGCATGTGCCGGCAGAATCCAAAAAAAGGGAGGGACTGTCCCACAGGTGGAATTCTAGAAGGAAGAGAGGCAAGTAAGTATGATGCGGTGGTGGGGTGGGCCAAATTAGTTGGAAAGGGCTAGTAGTGAGTGGGATAGCTATAGAGACAGGGAGGGGGTGTGTGGAAGGGGAGGTGAGGGGGGAGCTAGTGTGGAATCTACATAGAAGGAAGCTACACCAGGTAAACAAATGCAGAAGATGCCAGGAGCTCCCAGACACAGCCAGAAATCACTCAAAACATTGCTAAGTATTTGGATGCATTTATTAACCAATTAATATCACTTTCAGACCTTTATTGACCCCTTGCCGATATCCGCCATACTATTACAGCGGATGCTGGGTGTTTAAACATGGCGGCCATTTAGGAGTTGGGTGACCGCCATAGACGCCGGGTGTCTACTGTTTTATACAGTAGACACCCAGCGCTAATGCCCACGGTCTGTGCCCACACCAATCATGGGGGTTAACCCCTCCGGCGCCTTGGTCAAAGCTGACAGAGGCACCATTTTCCAATCTTGGATCTTTGTAGCCTGCGATAGAATCCCCGGTATTTTGCAGTGCATTAGCATTGTAATACATTGCATTAGTGATCAGACCCCCTGAGGTTCAAGACCCCTAGGGGGTCTAATAAATGCATAGAAAATTAAAAATATATATATTTTGTCTGGGGTTGCTAGGTGAGGTGGCATAGACACTAAAGTCCAGTTTCTTTTAGTCCAAAACCAAAGTAGAGTTTATTTTCACTAAAAAAAATATAGTGCAGCAACAAAGGAAACAATACAAAAATAAATACTGCCCGTCTAGGCTCGCTCTAAACATAGAATAGGTTACCTCACCTAGAATAACAGAAATCCAAACAGCCAGTAGAATCATTCTGGACACAGCTCCAAAAATATGAGCTCTCCAGCCAAGCTCTGCCCAAGTGTTGTTGCTGGAGCTGGCTTCTTAAGCCTCCTTGATGAGGAGACTCTCTGCAGCTGAGTTGCTGCCGGAACATCCCCAAAGTGTGGACTGGAGGGGGGTGGGTAGGTCCCACTACCAATCCTACCTGTCATTCCTAAAAATCCAGCCCAGTACTGAGCATTTACCAAAATGCTCAGCAGACGAAAGTTGTCTACTAAGAACAAACATTCTTGGAGTTTTCTCATCTCACCCACCTGAGTAGTCTGCGTGAGATGTACACCCCCTACATTACCTGACCAGCCATTGGCTTACAATATACATATATAATAGTTTTCCGAAATTCAAAGCAAAGAATTTTATATTTATTTACAGCAAATGAGAAATCGTCAAAATAATTAAAAAGAGGCAGTGCTGTCAGACCTCAAATAATGCAAAGAAAACAAGTTCATATTCATTTAGAAACAACAATACTAATGTAACTCAGGAAGATCAAAAATCAATATTTAGTGGAATAACCATGATATTTAAAGGGGCTCTATCAGCAAAATCATGCTGATAGAGCCCCACATATGCGTGCATAGCCTTTAAAAAGGCTATTCAGGCACCGTAAAAGTTAAATTAAACTACCCCCCCGTTTTAAAATAATAACTTAAAAAAGAATGTTCTCTACTTACGGAACGTGCACCCTGGGCGGGCATTCAGGGTGCGCCGTCTTCTTCTCCGCCTCTTCTTCCTCTGACGTCTTCGGGTCCCGTCCTCCTCCGGCGCTTGCTCGCGGACACTGATAAAAAAAAAAAATAGCCCGGGCGCATGCGCAGTAGCACGCGGCTTCTACTACGGCTACTGCGCATGCGCCCGGGCTATTTTTTTTTTTTATCAGTGTCCGCGAGCAAGCGCCGGAGGAGGACGGGACCGGAGGACGTCAGATGAAGAAGAGGCGTGGAAGAAGATGAAGACACACTCTGAATGCCCGCCCAGCGTGCACGTTCCGTAAGTAGAGAACATTCTTTTTTAAGTTATTTTAAAACGGGGGGGTAGTTTAATTTAACATTTACGGTGCCTGAATAGCCTTTTTAAAGGCTATGCACACATATGTGGGGCTCTATCAGCATGATTTTGCTGATAGAGCCCCTTTAATCCCAGCTTTCATGTGTCTTGGCTTTCCACCAGTCTGTCACACTGCTTTTTGGGTGACCTTATGCCACTCCTGGCACAAAAATGTAAGCAGTTCTTCTTTGTTTGATGACTTGTGACTACCCATCTTCCTCTTGATTACATTCCAGAGGTTATCAATGGGGTTCAGGTCTGGAGATTGGGCTGGCCATGACAGGGTCTTGATGTGGTGATCCTTCATCCACACATTGATTGACCTAGCTGTGTGGCATGGCGCATTGTCCTGCTGGAAAAACCAGTCCTCAGAGTTGGGGAACATTGAGCAGAAGGAAGCTTTTTATCAATGAGAAGCAAAGGAGAACCAGGCTGAAGTTTGCCAAAGACCATAAGGATTGGACCATAGAGGACTGGAGTAAGGTAATCTTCTCTGATGATTCTAATTTTCAGTTTTGCCCAACACCAGATCGTCTAATGGTTAGACGGAGACCTGGAGAGGTGTACAAGCCACAGTGTCTTGCACCCACTGTGAAATTTGATGGAGGATTTGTGATGATCTGGGAATTCTTCAGCAAGGCTGGAATTGGGCAGGTGAATCTTTGTGAAGGACGTATGGATCAAACCACACACAAGGTTATCCTGGAAATACACTTGCTTCCTTCTGCTCAGGCAATGTTCCCCATCTCTAAGGACTGGTTTTCCCAGCAGGACAATGTGCCATGCTACAAGTTTAATGACTTGTAAGTTGTTCTAAGTTTGTCCAGAGGGATAAGGGCTTAGTTGGCCGCAAACAAGTTTTTGATCTAGTCCTGAAAATACTATAGGTCTAGCTCACCCGGTTATATAACTTTTATATTTTTGGCATATTACTAATTATTTATAAGTATCCTTTTATTATATATTATAATTTTTGAGTAACTCAAATATATATGGGGGGGGGGGGAGAGAGAGAAATCACATACATCCATTGTAATTGCTGCTAGTGACACGTAATCATATGCTGCAAGAATACAGAATGCGAGTCCACTTTTGTATAGTTGTTATGCAAGTCTTTATCTATACAGTGTAGAAATTCATTTTTTTTCAAAGCACTGTCTCTGTTGCGTGGGAACCTAATAAAATGTGCTAAGGAAAGAACAGGAAACATGTCTCAGCTCTGAAATGTGAGTTCTACTAAAGCAAGACAAATATTCTCAGCATCTGTGAGCAATATGGTTGCACTCACTACAGGAATAAATCAATTGTCTAAGAAGAATTTTTTGTTAATCCACAAACCTAATGAATATCTGAACCTTATGCAATTCTACTCCAAAAGAGAAAATATCCTATTTCATACAAGCTCACAATTCAGGAATCTAAAGGAGCAATCACTAAACAGATGAAAAGCTTTAGACCCAATTCTGAAGTCATCCGTATTTATCGGACATCTAATTTATCACGTTAATGGCTCCCGATGAGGCAATAAAACGGCTCTTAGAATTATACAATATCAATATTATAAACAAATTAGGCAAAGGCTGAAATCTAAACGCTTCGTACCTCGCTTTTCAAGCACACACAAGTACATGCTGCAATTTTCAAAAAAGGAGAGCTTTTCCATTGCCAATTTTTTTTCTGTAATGTGTGGATGGGTTAGCGTTTTCGCACTGTGGGGCTTCAGTGTAAAGGTATGGTCACACGGCGGAAAATGAAGAGGAATTTTTCTTCATTTTCCGCAGCTGTATATTTCCCCACGGTCTAGCGGGATGTAGGGCATTGGCATTCCGTTGCGGCTTTTCACTAGGCCCAGATGAATGGGCCTACTCAGCAGTTCCTCGATCTGCGGCAAGATCGAGCAGGATGCTTATTTTTTCCGTTGTTTTCTGTGATCTCTGTCTACTATTGAGAACAATGGGAGGCAGATTCCGTGCGGAATGTTCCATAGATTCCGGGCAGATCCGTGCCAAATTCCACAGTGTGATCATACCCTAAGAGTAATTTCACAGGAAGCGGGATTTTTTTGGAAAAATGCCACTGCAATTTTTGATGGAGTTCCTTAGCCAGCAGTAAATCTAGGAAGAGCTTTCTGCCCTTTAAATCTCTTGCCCAATTTGGGCTTTTGATTGTAAAACAATTCCAAAAGCTGCAGTATTTTTCATGAAAATCTGTGTGTAACCATGCTAGGAATAGTTATTTGGTGAGAGTTATATGACAGTAACTGTAGAAATAACATGGGCTGTTCCATTGGACCGACGCCATGTCTTATTTTTTTGTATTTATTGTATTATTGTACAGCCTGCCGTCATCTGTAAAACCACATTCCATAGCGTCCTTACCACATGTTCTGAACGATTAAATGATGAAAAAGTGAATATTATGACAGATGGAATGCTTTATAGACTCCCTCCAGCATGTAGATATCCTGACTCCATGTTTATTACCATCTAAGCAACAGTTTACAAGTCAGTGCTTCGTACATGATCATATCCCTCTCATGAAGAGTAAAGCAATGGAAGAGTAGGCCGTGTGCAGACAATTGCTGTCCTTTTAAGGAATGGTCTAGTAATGGGAATTCTGCAGCTAATGTCCGTCTGTCTGTACTGTGGAAGTCGTTAATGGATTTGTTAAATTTATCCAATTTGATACAGGAAAAATACGTCTTTTATTGTTTCAAAGATCTTTATTTAGGGTTTAGAACAGGGGAAAATATGGCCCATAAAGACCCCATGCAGGGGCATTATTAGAAAGTATAACATAGCAATTATAGTGACATTGTAAAAGTCAATAAAATAAATAGAGAAAACATACAATATGTTTTACGCAGTAACATGGCAAGATGGTATATCATCTACGGTTATAGCAAAGGGGGGCCTGGAGTGGCCTCATGTGTATATGGTATAGTGGAATCCCATTTGTGTGATATGCAACGGATAAAAACAGTTACTAATGTGAATCAACATGAGTAATAAGGTTATGGGGATAATCCCGTGGTAATCCCAGAGTCTCCCAGACATCTAACCTACGTTCCCATATCATACTAAATACTAACATAGAAAACACCATGTTGAAGTAATGTGCTCTATGTAATAGCATGATAGAAGTCTCAGCCAGGGTCATGTGATGACATCTCTTGGATATCGTAGTACAGCAGCCTGCTCCGATACTGCACTTATACTCTGTGGAATATGGGGCATAGATTGGAGTATAGTCTCCAGATATATGGTAGATATTATTAGGGTTAGACGCAGTACCCCCACTATTAGAGCAAAGGGAATAGACTATATTAATCTCAAACGCTTAAGTTAGATGTTAGAAGCCCTTCTGGTTAAGTGGCAAATTTAAGATTGTGAGCCTGAGCCTATTGTAAAGCTTGTTCAGCCTTGTACATGAGTAGGTTCAATTCACTTTCTAGTACATGGAGATGATGTCCCAGGTCCGTCTGTTGAGCATTGTTGCTGAAGCAAGGTAAATAATATTGCCTTCTCGTGTAGGCCTTATGAGCGGCCGCTATATGTAAATACCCGACATCTGCCGTACTGTTATGGCGGATATCGTGAAAGTGTTAAGGTTGTCATGCCAACACATGAAGCTTTCTGTAGCTGTCAGAGCTCTGCTATGCTGAACCTATCAGCAGTTGAGGAGATCTAGTCAAGGCCTTTTCTCAATGTCCCTACTATTAGTTCATTATTACAAAGTTTGGCTCCAGAACTCTGATCACATCCATTTGTTGCTGTTACACTGATTTTTTTTTTTTTTCAACTGTAATTTTTATTAAATTTTCAAACAAAGTATACAACCATAAACAATAGATATACAAAATATAATGAAATAAAGGACGAACCAAATGAAAAATGGCTTTCCACAACCGTATGAGACAAAAAAAAACAACACACTACAACAAACAAACAGAAAAGACTAACAATACAAACAGGACAAAGGGGAGTGGGGCAAAAGAGAGGGGGCGGGTAGGCAAGGGGGGGATACGAACAGGTGTGAGAGGACAAGGGAAGGTTAAAAACTGTGCGTTATACAGTAAGCATCCCAGGACGACCAGATGGAATCAAAGACCTCCATTGTATGGTTCAATGAGGCTGTCAGATATTCGAGGCTACGCACGTCTTTAAGACGTGCTATCAGTTCAGGTTTGGTAGGAGGAAGCACATCTTTCCAATGGCGGGCAATAAGAGTTTTAGCCGCAGTACACAAGTACAAAAACAAACGAGAGGTCTTCTTACCCAGTTGCTTAGGAGGCAGATTAAGTAGATAAATCAGTGGATCTAGAGGAACCCCCTGGATAAAAAGATCCTCCGTAAGAAGTTGCACCTCCTCCCAAAAAGGACGAAGAAGAGGACAATCCCAAAATATGTGGAAAATCAAGCCCAAGGAGGATTGACAGCGCCAACACATAGGGGAAAGGGCAGGATTAAGTTTATGCAACAGTACAGTACCTAAGGAAATCGGATGTCCCAAAACCTCCTCCCACCGAGTCATATACTTATGGGGTAGGAAGGATGACAACTCAGACACAGAGAGAAGTCTATAAATGGAAGAGATAAGACCTCTAGTAGAGACACCCGCTCGACATAACCGTTCAAACTCCGTGGGGGGTGAGACCCGCAGGGACCCAAACTGAGCTTTAATAAAATGCGCAATCTGTCGATAGTGCAGCCATTCAGTAACCGGCATGCCCAATGTCGAAGTGAAATATTCAAAAGGCCGGAGCTCCAATGACAAAGGATCTACCAAATCAGCTATACGAAACAGACCCCGCCCACCCCATGGATGCACCACTGCAGAGGAAAGCCCTCCCAGGAGAGCTGTTACACTGAGTTTGGCATTGACTTAGACCTCTTGCATTGACCCCAGCATGGCTACATTTACTCTTGATTCAGCAGAAGTACAACAGGTTTAGCAGCAGGCTCTGCCGAAGAACACTTGGGGGGCCTTAGATCTATCACCCAATACATTTTACCATTTAGGCTGCTTGTTCAACTGGTTCTCTGGTATCTGCCATTTTCTGCATTTTTTGAGGATTTCTCCAGTGGTAATTCCATGCAAGAATCCTTTCTATTTCAGCAGATATTCTTGCTTTTTCATTTGGCTGATAGTGTTCCATATTTTTTTCTTGAAATACTGTAATTGTCACTCCTTGGTGCTGCATCTGCTCTCATAGAGTGTTAACTTGTGGTGGCAGTTATTAACACTGCAACCAGGCACACAGCCACCTATACTTCTCCAAAATTACAAGCCTATAGCACTTACAAGTCATCAAAACCAGCTAAAGCTGGGTTCACATCTAAGTCGAAGTCTCTGTAGGAGACTCCTCTGAAAATCAAGGACTTTTCTCTGCTGATTTCAGTATAAAAACCTGACAGACCCCATTGTAGTCTTTGGAGTAGGTGGGTAGAGGAAGGGCTCTCCGTTGTTTGGGTCCCCCGGCATTTTGGACTGAACGATGGAGAGCCCAGCACAAGTTTGAACCTAGCCTAATTCTTATATAAGATCACAACTTTTTGCAATATATATTTGTTGTATGTGTATTTAAAAAACAAACAAACATTATACATATTGAACATATACATGTTTTGCTGTGATGTACCTTGGAATACGGTTGCACATTACTTTAATCATGTCATGTAATAGAGTACATTGTTTTTTTTCCCTCTTCTACCACTAATCCCTTTTACCCCTCTCATTTTTGTATTGGCTGTGAAAGAGTCACTACTGCACGGCAGGATTTTATTTGATATGTGCCACCAATTAGAAAATACATTTTCATAAATTCCTATACAGTTCTTTCAGGTACATAGAATTGAGTTATTTTCTCACAGTGTTTTTTGGGATCCAAAGCTTTATTATTTTGAAAGTTTTATATTTTATTTTTAATAACATTCTACATGTATTTATGGCATATCCTCCTCAGGTACCTATCTCAAGAACTGAGTGACACATGAACAGCTCTCTCCGTTCACTTCTACAGGAGTTCTTAAAATAACCAAGCAAACAGTCTCAGCTGTTTTTGGAACTTCTGGAGGGCGGATCTACATTGATACATTGTAAATATGCCATAAATATTCTAGATGGTAATACCACTTAAGGCTAAAGCCCCACATTGCAGAAACAAAGCTTTTTTTGTTGCTGTTTTTGGAGTCAAAGCCAGGAGTGGATTGAGCTGAAGGTAGAAGTATAAGGACTTCCTATATATTTACCATTCCTTTTGTACCATTCTTGGCTTTGGTTCCAAAAACCACAACAAAAGCTGCAACAAAAAAGCTGCTTTTCCACTACGTGGGGCCTCAGCCTTAATGACAGAAATGGGGTATTCCCAAGTAAGATATTTATGACTTGTCCATCAGATATGCATTTCATATCTGATAGGTGGAGGTTCCATCTATGTGACTCCCATATAGCAGCTGAATAATGGATATCTTATTTATTGTTCAGCTGTCCAGAGGTGAGGTGGCGAACATACTGTTCAATTAATGTATTAAATGGGAGTTGTGAAATAGTCAGATGTAAGCCGATGGCTGGTCAGGTAATGGAGGGGGTGTACATCTCACCCAGACTACTAAGGTGGGTGAGATGAGAAAACTCCAGAAAGAAAGTTTCTCAGCAGATAACTATTGTTACTATTATTCCACACCCCCCCCCCCTCCAGTCCACACTTTGGGGATGTTCCGGCAGCGACTCAGCAGCAGAGAGTCTGCTCATCAAGGAAGGCTTAAGAAGTCAGCTCCAACAGCAGACTGGGGGCAGAGCTTGGCTGGAGAGCCAAAGAAAGAGGTCATATTTTTGGAGCTGTGTCCTGAATGATTCTACTGGTTTTTTATTTCTGCTAATATAGGTGAGGTAACCTATTCTATGTTTAGTTAGAGCCTAGCCGGGCAGGTATTTATTTTTGTATTGTTTCCTTTTGTTCCTGCACTACCTTTTTGAGTGAAAATAAAACTCTACCTTTGTTTTGGACTAAAGAATCTGGACTTGTGTGTCTATGCCACCCCACCTAGCAACCCCAGACCCTGACACAGACATATGTCATACACTGCCATTGTTTCTATAAGTCTCTTATATATACCCTATGTTTTTATGTTTGTTTGTTTTTTTATTTTGTGGCCCTGAGGATTTAGAAGGTCCAACCATTACCCTTGGACAGAAAATGGTTGTGCGTGCCTTGTTAGCAATAGGAAAATGCAAAACCACCTCACGCTGCTTGATACAATGTGCACAGAAGGCCAATGCACGTAGAGAAAATGGAATCCAGTCACTGAGGGAAGCAATAAAAAAGAACTTTACTCCAATTGCATGAAAACCAGTCCTGTATGCATGAAGAAGAATGGGACATCTGT
The DNA here is from genome assembly GCF_031893055.1 of Leptodactylus fuscus. Taxonomy (NCBI): domain Eukaryota; kingdom Metazoa; phylum Chordata; class Amphibia; order Anura; family Leptodactylidae; genus Leptodactylus; species Leptodactylus fuscus. The sequence goes on along the minus strand of NC_134267.1, from coordinate 68,116,653 downwards.
TGGTGTTTATCAGGGTGTCCCGTGTGCTTACTGTAATAAGGACTGTTTATAATGCAATTAGAATAACGTTATATTTTATCATTCCCTCTAGAGACTGGATTCCATTAGTTATTAATCTAGGCATTTAGTAATAGGATAAAATAACGTTTTTTTTTCCAGCAAGCAGATAGCACGATCCACAGTGTCAGAATTAGCAAGGTCTGAATAACGTAGGTGAATGAATGGAAAATAAGAACAACAATATAAGTTATTTAAACTGCAGAAGTACAAATATTGTGTGCAATAAAGTAACATTTCTAGCTTATGGTGATAAGCATTGTTTTCATATATAAGAGCTGCAGATAAATTGTTGGTTTGGCTGTTCTGTGTTAGAGCGGTAATTATGATGCCACCATTACTCAGGCATAAAAATAAATCAAATTACAGTGTTCCAACAGGGAAAAATGTCACGCATAATTTTTGTCAAACATTGAAAAAATAGATTATTGAAAAAGCATTGTGGTACTTTTTTCATTATGTACCTATTCCCCCAATCTATATCATTCAGTGATTATTATTATCTTATTTAGTAGCTCCTTTCTATATGAAAATTAATGGGATCCTTCTCTTCAGTTGGGTCATGGATCTCATAATATGTATGCAGGACATAATATGGCTGAAAATCACCTTTTGCTCTCAGTTAGACCAAGGCTCTAAGGCCTCGTTCACATCTGTGTTGGAAATCCTTTCGGGGGAGTCCGCATGGGGACCCTCTGAACGGACTACCGAACGCAATTGCAAGCAGTGTGCAGTGAAAGCAAACAAATCCCTATAGACTATAATGGGTCCATGTGCTTGCCGCCAGATCTCTGCATTGATCATGCGGACAGGATGGATTACCAAACGCAGATGTGAACCAAGGGTAAGTCAGATGAGTCATTTTAGTCTAGGAACCCACTTTCTGCTTCCATGATACCTGTTATCATTACATGCCATCATTTCTATAGATACCTACATTTATATTATTTATATTATAAAACTGACATGCTGCGATGGTTTCGGAAATCCCAGTGTTTCCACGGCATGTATTTTTCTGTAGTGTGTGCATCCAGTTCGCAGTAACTGTAAAGCGCCGCGGTTTTTGCCACAGCCTTTCTGCCATGGACAAATCGCCACATTTGAGCCATGGACTAAAGAGGATTTTGGGCCTTCTGAGGCTCTAAGAACCTGATAAACTTTCACATTAAATGAGTTTTGCCATGAAGAATATTTTTTTTTAAACTCGTTTTATTGAAGAAGGTATAACAAGTGAAACAATACAATCAGGAGAATGCAGATACAGAGCAAAAATAAGGAAACAAGAAAAGGTATCAAACAAATAAACAGAAAAATAAACAGAGATCCGCCACAGCGCCATCCCAACCCATGCCAAAACACGTTCATACAGGAACCCACCTTTTTAATAAGGGGAGTACAGCATCACCTAGCAAGTCCCCACTCAGGACTCAAAGGCACCCAGAGCCGAGCGTATCAAAGGGGCGGAGTACTGGGTAAGAGGAGAATCACACCACGCCCCCCCAAACCTTGATGAATTTCTTGGGGCAGCCCCTACCTTTGTATATGATCTGGTTGAACAGGAGGATCGAATTCACCAACCTCCGCCATTGAGACACAGACGGAGATCGTGAGGCCATCCACCACAAGGCGATGGCCTTTCTGGCATAAAACAGACATTCCCTAAGAAAAATTCGGGTGTGGTGCTGCCACAACTCTTCGCCCAGTACACCAAACAAACAAACTTCGGGAGAAAACGGGACAGGGCAATCTAGGACCTCTGTCAGGAGGTCTACCACCCCCCGCCAGAAGTCGTATATAGTCGAGCAACTCCACATCATGTGCCAAAAATCTGCCCGAGGATGTGGGCATCTATGGCAACCAGGACTCGGCAGCCGACCCATCTTGTAAAGACGGGCCGAGGTCAAGTAGCATTGATGTAAAATGAATATTTGAATCAGCTTGTTATTGGCCGAGGGTGAAACGTACAAGGGGGATTCTAAAATATCCTGGAACGTCTCATCCGTCAGCTTGGGAATATTGGTGCGCCAACGTGTCAGGGCCGGGGCCTCAGAGGTGGACATTTTTGCATGGATGAGATGATCATAGAGGGCCGAAATGAGGCCTCCTGGACCCTGAGAGCGCAGCACACCAATCTGCGGATATTCGGAGATAGCGCTTGGCTGGGTGGAGAATAAAGAGGAGAGGGCATGACGTATCTGGAGAAACCAAAAGAACTGGTGGCGGGGGATCTCACGGGATGCAGTTAGAGAGTCAAACGAGACAAAGATTCCCTGCACGTATAAGTCTGACAGGGAAGACACCATAATGGGCCCAAGATCGAGCATCAGGCAACGCGTACAGGTCAGGCAGACTAGGATTATCCCACAGGGGGGTCTCCGCAGGGGTATCAGAATAGGAAGATACTGCCCGAGCTTGTTGCCAGACCCGTGCCGCCAGAGTGTGGAGGGGTAAAAGCTTTCCTCTAAATAATTGAGGGCGGGCCAACACTGGCCACAGGATACGCAAGTTCAGATGGTGAGCCAGATGTGCCTCAGGACCCCGGAGAGGCTCAGAGGAAAGCCAAGGCTTAATAAATCAAAGCTGGCCAGCCAAATAGTAAAGGAACAAGTCAGGGAGGGAGGCACCCCCAAGCTGTTTCGGTCTCCGGAGGGCAGACAATCTTAATTTGGGTCTGGAGTGGCCCCACACAAAGGAGGTCATCAGAGAGTCTAGCTGTTTAAAAAACCGGAGAGGCACAGGCACGGCTGAGTGACTCAAGACATATAAACATTTGGGCAAAACAATCATCTTGATCAAATCAATCTGACCCGCTACAGATAGGGGCAGAGCAGCCCAAGTATGGAACTTAGCTCTAAAGTATGAAAGGAGTGGGAATATATTCAGGTCCAGGAACCTCTCATGGTCGCTAGAGAGCATTATACCCAGATACTTGCAGGAAGATACTACCGGAAATCTACATAGCACTTCTCCCCCCACCGCCGCTGAAGCACGGCCAATATGCATATAAGAAGACTTGGCCCAATTAGTTCGTAAACCGGAGTAATTGCCAAATTCATCTATGAGTGTCATGGCGCAGGGCAAGGATACAGAAGGGTTAGACATAAAGAGGAGGAGGTCGTCAGTATAAAGAGCGACTCTCTCCTCTCGAGGGCCAATGAGTATTCCCCGATAAACAGGGTCCCGTCTAAGGAGAATGGCCAGGGGCTCTATAGCTAAAGCAAACAGCAGCGGTGAGAGTGGACAGCCCTGCCGTGTGCTTCTACCTAAGGAGAAGTATGGGGACAGAGAACCATTGATAGATAACGCTTGAGAATAAAAAGATCCTGGTAGGGTAAATTGTAATATCAAAGATATTTTTATTTTACTTATAGTACAAATTGCACTGTGCCACACGTGGCTATACAGAGTATATATGAGAACGTGTCGGCAAAATCTGCCTTCCTCAAGCTCTGTAGGTGGAACAAAAGTGTATACATTAGGGACGCAGTACAGGCATCCAAAGGTATGTCTAAAGCATACACGGGGTCACAATAATCGTGAAAACATAGTAGTAAAGTAGTGCTATACAACATATACAATATAAAATACAAAACAAGTCATGGTTCCCGACAACAATGAGTAGGTGGGAGAGAACAAGTAACAAAATCACATGTAAATTCAACGTAGGTACACATTGTGGTACACGCCCTGACCATCAAATGTCCCGTACAGTGTGTACACCTCCATATGATATATGAACAAAACATTAGTAGAGCTGGGCAAGGGGTGAAATAGAAATCGAAGAGAGAAGGAGGAATAGGAAGTACTGACCGTCGTATGGGTCGGAGTACAGAATAGACTCCAGATAAGTAGGGTGTATGTCCCCTCCTGCCAGTGTCCTATAGGGTTAAATACAAAGTGTGGATGAGGATACAAGAGATGGTAGGATATTCATAACTCAATCCCCTTACTTAAACATAGATTACCTATCAGGCAAATGCACAACACCCAAGTCGTGAAGCCATCCCCAAACCCATATTTATGTAAGGACTGCAAAAGAAAAGGCCATTCAACTGAGTCAAAGGCTTTGGTCGCATCAAGGCCATGAAGAATATTTATCCTCTATCCATAGCATCAGGGATCCAAACAATCCCCAGCCATACAAGCATATGTAAACCTGGGTGTGACTTTAAGAGGAGGATGCCGATTCCACATTCACATATCAGACTTGACTATAACGGACTGAAGGAACCCCAACATTCACACATTCTCACAAACAGTTGCCACAATCCGCCACTTATGGTAGGAGAGACACCAATATAACAGATCACGTAGATTGCAAACTGAGATTTCACTACCATGTTTTCCTTGTTCAGGGTATCTATTGAACCAATGTTCACTCTCCTCATGAAACTTGTTTAAGGGTCCCTTAGTCAAACACTCTGGGTATTCAACACTGGCATCAGATTCTTGTATGACTGAAAGAGCCTAACAGGTTGCCGCAAGGGAAGAACTAGGAATAGAAGAAGGCATGCTAATACCAACCGGTTTGTCTTCACTCATAAACAAGCCTGAGATTTCTAAGCAGTTCATTTTTGTAGTTCTGCTGCCACATTGAGATCCCACCTGGAAAACTCATAAATTGTTCCACATTCACAAGAGTATCACTCTTCTCCCTCTTCCGGCTAACTACACACTAGTTGGGCACATGCCTCCCTGTACATCTTTCCTCGATTCCAGAAGAGTCTTTCCTTATTAGACTTATTAGGCAGCTTTTCAGAACAATCTCTTAGCTGTGCTAAGCTGGGGTTTACAGGTGTAAGCTAGCTTTGAACTTCTGACTTTTCCTAGCTAAGGGATGAGTTACAGGGACAGTCTTACTGGGCTCCTCTGTTACATTTATATCAGGTTGATTTCAGTCAGTCAGAGGACATAGCAACTTATCATCACCCAGTTTGACCAAGTAGGAGGGTTCACATATTGCAACAAAATCAAAATACACCTAGGTCATGGGTAAAGCATGTTTGACTACCCCAATCTTGGTCACTGCTAGGGATTATGTCCCCCAAAGACACAAGTTCTGGATGGACCAATGTAATCACCAGTATCTCCAAGCCTCATAGTGACAATATTCCCAACCATAAAATACTAAATTGCCATTAGGTGCCTCTCAACCCCAACGAGAAACAAAACAGCTGGTGTAGAAACATCAAGGGATACAATGTTGGTAGTTGCCTTACCATCTTTCTAGCTGGCAACTACACATGAAGGTAAAATCATAATCTCTTCAGCAGGTATGTAATTTGGGGTGGTTTGGATTAATGGTCCAGGTACTTGAGGTCAGAGAAGTGTCTGCATTCCCTGACCATGTTCTGGTACACTCATGATTGCGAAACATTATGATTCCATTCTGCAACATCCAACTGGAATGCCTCTCCTGCCCCACACACAAAGCCATCTGGCTTCTTGGCATTTACCTGCAAATGAGCTTTATGAACAATTACGGACCCCCAAAATATGCTGATGTGAATAGGGCTTTACAGAGCTTTCAATGATACAAACAACTTTGTACCTAAAGATAATAGTTTGCATTTGGTACCTTCGAACACCTAACGTTCACTATTTAATTTGTGCAGGATCTGTTTTATAGTGACTGCAATGTTATTACGGCCTCTAATAATAACATGTCTGCTATAAAACAGATACTGTGTGATATAAATCGTGAAGGGCTCCCACACAATCCAGTATGCTCCACGGTTGCCCCCTCCACACAGTATGATATGCTCCTGTACTTACCTGCACTCCCACAAAGAGCAGCAGGACATCATCACTCCTGCATTGGGGAAGAGGTCACAATCTTCTGTCAGTATAAGCTGAGGATCCGCGGCCTATACTGACAGTTTTCAGGTGTATGTGCATTTGCAAATACAACTGAAAGAAGCGCTGGATTGCTGGGACAGCTGTTTGAATTCCCTGTTAGCAATTGATCGAAGAGCCTGGATGGGGCGATGGTATGTGTGCCCACAGAGAGGGCTCTGAGTGCCCAGTCTGGCACGAATGCCATAGTTCCACCACCACTGATATAAGGAAAATGTTTGTTTTGTACTGTGTTAGCCAGTGGCAGTGTCACACAAGGTCATGCACTTGTACTCATAAATCCGTCTCTCTTTCCTTGATTAATCAAGGAAAATCAAGGAAAGAGAGACAGATTTATGAGTACAAGTGCATGACCTTGTTTGACACTCTCCAGAAAGGGATGAATCTGTCACATGGGTTCATGGCATCCTACAGAAATCACTGAACTGAGAAAACCATAAAATACATTCTCTGAACTGATAAGAACATTGCAAACTGATGAATTGTTTATTTGTATAAAACAATAACCTTCTTCTACCCTCCCTCCTAGAATTCTATTCCTTAGTGTCCCTTTGTACATAAATATGCATCCTTAAGAAATTGTTTTTAGATATACCTGAAGAAAAAGCCGAGAGCTTCGAAATGTTGTAATCTGTCAACATTATTAGTTAGTCATTAAAAAAGGTATCAACTACTGCAGACTCTCAAGTTTTTTGTTTTTTTTTCATATTTCTACCACTGATATATAGAGTAAAGAATATATTTGAAGTCCCAAGACACACTATCTCTGTTGGTATAAATTGGCAGACACATGTGGGGATTGTTGTATGGCTAGAGCTGCTGTGGCTGTTGTGATACATGCTAGGGTCACACCTGCACCTGGGTTATGCCTAATCCGCTTAAAAAGCTGTTACCTGTGGAAACCCACGGACCCCATAGACCATAATAAATGCAGAGAAGAAAGTTCTGCTTGCATTTTTTAAGAGGGTTCAGGGACAGAAACCCATACGGAATACAGGCAAAGGTGTGAACCTAATCTTATGTGGTATGGACATTGAGGATGAGGAGACAGATAGAGATACAAAAGCCTGGCGAAGTCTCTGTCCTCTAAACACTATATAATGGAAGCAAGCCGATATGGCGGATACATCTATTGCCCCTATGTTTTTCCTGTATCTACCTTTCATGAAGGTTTCAATAAAGTTCCATTTTTACATCATTACATTACATTTACATTACATCATCACAAGAATATCATTTTTTACAGTATTCCTACAGCGTTGATACAGAATAAGGCAAAAACCTCTCGGAGACGGATGTCGATTACCCAATGTTAGGGGAAAATTCCTTCCTGATTTCAAATATGACAATTCAAGTAAATTCCTGGATCTTCAAAAATCTGGTTCTTATAACTCGTAAAATGAATTATAATCCTCCATGCCATTTGTTATTAGATAAGTATCTAATCCTTTATAACATGCTGACACTTTCCACCATTTGTATCTCTTGGAGCAGGACATTCCATACTATACATTTGTGTATGAGAAAGATATCATGTACCACCATAATCTATATTATGAGTAAATGTACGTCAATAGATTACATTGTGACAGCGCAGCGCTTGTTATCACTGATTTAACCCCTTCCCACTGCAGCAAATTTTTGCTTTTGAATTTTCGTTTTTTATTCCCTGCTTTCCAAAAGCCAGAACTTTTTTTTATTTTTCCATTCAAAGAGCTGTATGAGGATTTATTTTTTTGCAGGACAACTTATATGTCTTAAAAGTAGAATTTAATAGTCCATATGATGTACTATAAAGACGGGGGGAAAATTCTGAATTTAGAAACAAACTGCATTTGCGACATTTGGTTATGGGTTCTGCTTTTACATGCGCAGCATGTTATCTGTCTTCTGCAGGTCGATATAATAACAGCAAGTCACAAATTTAGATATTTTTGTGTTTTAATATTTTTACTAAAATCCAAAAAATTATTTGGGTCACCGTATCCTATCCTTTTAGATTTCCAAATATGGAGCTTTGTAAGGTGTCTTTTTTATGCGACAAGTTGCTCTTTTTATTTACCGTATATACTCGAGTATAAGCCGACCCGAATATAAGCTGAGGCCCCTAATTTTACCACAAAAAACTGGGAAAACTTATTGACTCGAGTATAAGCCTGGGGGGGGGGGGTGTTAATGCAGCAGCTACTGAAAAATTTAAAAAATTAAAATGGTCGGAGTTTTTGGGTGCGGTAGATGCTGGGTGCTGGGAAAGGGGAGGGGGTGTTTTGGTTGTCTGTCTGCCCCTTCCCCGAGCTTGAGGACTGTTTTTTCTTCCCCCACTTGGAATTCATCCTGGCTGAATATAGGGTATCTGCAGTGCTCCTATTAACCCCTTCCCGACAGAACAGGAGCACTGCAGATACCCTATATTCAGTAGACCGGGCACTTTCAGACACAGGGATACCTAATGTGTTTGTGTTTCACAGTCATTTTCTACTTTTATATGTATTCTAGGGAAAGGAGGGATTTACAACTTTTATTATTATTTTTTTTTTAAATCTTCTTTTTTTTTTTTTTTTTGCACTATTTTATGGGAGATTCTATACATTAATATTGTGGCTGGTCATAGCCACAATATGCAGCCCAAAAACTGGGCTGAAAAATTCGGCTTATACTCGAGTATATACGGTATACCATTTTAGGGATTGATACTTTGTGTTTTACTCAATATTTTTGGAAGAGAAAACCATGGAGGTTTGGCCTTTTCTTTCCTGCTACAAAGTTGTGTTAGTTTACAGTTCAGGCATTTTCATACACAGGGATATCTAATGTTTTTAGGTTTGATTTGTAGATAGGCAGTTCCACAATTTTACTTTGACTGGTAGGTGACCAAGAATTAAGCTAAGGCCCCACATAGTGAGTCGCAGCCAATAAGCGCTGCAGGAAAAACCAGTGCAGAATTGCGGTTTTTCATGCAGCGAGTTTCACAGACAATCCACAGAGGAACAATCTGTTCAGTTATACTTTTAGGGAAACCAATCGGGGGTCCTGTAGGTATAACTGACATGCTTAAATGGTTAAGGTGATAAAATTACTAAACCTAAATAGTTGCTTAACTGTTCACAAATCCAGTAGGAAAAATATAGTAACATGTCAAGCTCCATTAAGAGAAATTTCAATGGTTTAAAAAAAAAGGACTGGACTACAATTACATCTAGAAAGACGGGAAAGAAAATAGGAGTTGTAGCCTGTGAGTTGTAGAATACCATATTTTTTCTTGCATAATGTCTGCAAATGTTCTTATTGCATAATAGACACAGCTCCATCTTTAGACAACAATAAAGTAAAACTTGGTTACAGCCAGATGGGTTGTAAATGAAAAGAGCAGCGGAGGCAGATGCTTAATGTAATTTCTGCATCTTGCAACATACTATGCAGAATTGTGGGGGAAACAGATGTGAAACTGCTTTTTTTGATCACATGAAGGAATCACAGCACATTTACTATAATAATGCTGACAATTGTATGGCTATTATTTGAGTAATAATGCATCATTAATAATACAAAACAGTGTTTTTTGCAATATCTTTCTAATTAGACTAAATGACAGAACTTTTAATGTTTCATTTTATAGACTCTAATGAGAAACACATCATTTCTATTATAACGCAATAGAAATAATTATCTTATAATGATTGTATGCCTAATGTTTCCTTTTCTCTGATGGAACAATGTTTGTTCACTTATTTCATATCAATAAATTAAAGCTAGACATTAGACATTATACACATTAGACAGTGTCTGGATCAGGAAAGCATGCATGTTTATTTCCAAACTATGCCTGAGAAATCCCAAAAGCTTGCAATCTGTCATCATTTTAGTTAGCCATTAAAAAAAGTATCAATTACTGAAGACTCCCAATTTCATATATTTCATATCCACTGGCTAACATGGTACAAAGATAATTTTTCCTTATTTCCATAGGGAAAGGAGAATAAGCCAGTGACATACCTAGAGTATTATACTTCTCAGAACTAGAGATGAGCGAGTCGTACTCGATTGAGTAGGTATTCGATCGAATACTACGGTATTCGAAACACTCGTACTCGATTGAGTACCACTCGCTGTTCGAATGGAAAAGTTCGATGAAGAACCAGCATTGATTGGCCGAATGCTATACAGTCGGCCAATCAATGCTGGTTCTTCTCCTACCTTTAGAAGTCTTCTCCATGCAGCTTCCCCGCAGCGTCTTCTGGCTCTTCTGGCTCTTAATTCACTCTGCCAGGCATCGGGCCTGGGCAGAGCCGATTGCACATGTCCACTTGTAGTGCGGGCATGCGCAGTCGGCTCTGCCCAGGCCCAATGCCTGGCAGAGTGAATGAAGAGCCGGAAGACGCCGCAGGGATGCTGCAAGGAGAAGACTGCTCGGAGGATCCAGCCCGACCCTCACTCGTGGACTTGGTAAGTGTAATTTGATCGAACGTTGCCTACCCCTGAAACGAGCATTTTCCCCCCATAGACTATAATAGGGTTCGATATTTGATTCGAGTAGTCGAATATTGAGGGGCTACTCGAAACGAATATCGAATCTCGGACATTTTACTGTTCGCTCATCTCTACTCAGAACGTATGTACGTTCTCTAAGATGTAATGGGTTTGGTACTAGTTACACTTTAGTGCTAAGGGATCTCCTAGTTTTTCACCCTTAACACCAGCAGGGAGGAATGGAGTTTTCTGATCCTCATGTTGCAGTTTCTAGAAGATAAAAGTTGCAGTAGTGTTGATGAAGCAGAAGCATAGTCAGAAACTGAGCCAAGTGTCAATCTATAGGAGAAGATGAGGGCATATTCAGGAGATGGCAAGTGCAAGTATTGCCAAGGGCAAAGCAAGAGTAATAGGAACAGATAGTTACCGTAAGTACAGTAAAGCATGAAAATATATTGCACATGTGCAGATTAGCCATAACATTAAAACATTGTACCTAATATTGTATAGTACACCTATAAAGAACAAAGAATAAGAGCCAATAACCACAAATAAGAATATGTCATAACTTCTATAACATCACATCAAAGTAAAAAAATGGGGTTACAATAAAAGATAGTTATAGGTATGCCTATGAGAACACAAAAATTTGCAACAGCACTCTGAATTTCTGAAATAGCGACTACATATACGAATACATAAAGATGAGGTTCTTGGTTTTTACACTTTAATCAAACTGTAAATTTAAGCCCACCTACCACAACAAGGCAAATTCTGTTCGGTAAGTCTCTACACTAAAATGACACCTCGTAGGACCTTAGTCTCCCATGAATTAAGGGCAAATATGTTTTTCAGCCATATCTGAGACTCTGAGGGACTGTTTTGCTATAACATTATGGGAAGTGTTTCAAGACTTATTTCCAGGTGACATTGAGGGATTTACACACTGCATAATGGACTACATTAATTTCTGTGTAGACAGCACGGTATCAACTAGAAAGGTGAGGTGCTTCTCCAATAACAAACCATGGATCAACTCAGATATTAAAGCTCTTCTCAAGCAGAAAAAGAGAATCTTTAGTTCTGGTGACAAAAATGGCCTGGGGGAGGTGCAAAAACAGTTGAGACAACTGATCAGAGAGGGGAAAGCCAACTACATGCAGAAGATGGAACTACAGATGGGGGAAGTTAGAGTCTCAAAGGTGTGGGATAGTCTGAAGGTGATATCTGAACATAAACAAAAGGTTGGTCACCAGATAGAAGGTGACAGGAAGTGGCTTAACGCGCTTAATCTATTCTTCAATAGATTTGACTCCAAGCCAACTCTCTCTTCACCAGCATGTCAGTCAACCCCCCTCCCCTCACACACCAAGACCCAACCCCCACCGACCTTCAGTCAACTGCAATCTGACTATCTGATCCTCAAGGAGTCTCAAGTGTGTAAGGAAATCAAGAGGATTAAAGCAGACAAGGCCGGAGGGCCTGATGGGATAAGCGTAAGAGTTCTTAAAATGTGCGGAGACCAGCTGTGTGGTGTTATTACGCACATGTACAATATGAGTCTAAAGCTGGGAGTGGTATCTCAACTGTGGAAAACATCTTGTATGGTACCAGGACCAAAGAAACCCAACCCAATGGACTACAATGATTACCGACCTGTAACACTGACATCCCACCTGATGAAGGTCCTAGAGAGACTGGTCCTGACACACCTACGCCCTCTAGTGTGCCCCGCTCTGGACCCCTTCCAGTTTGCCTATCAACCGGGCATTCAGGTAGATGATGCCATCATCCACCTTCTTCATAGAGCTCTCTCACACCTGGAGAAACCCGGGAACACTGTGAGAATAATGTTCTTTGATTTCTCCAGTGCGTTCAACACCATTCAGCCAGGGCTATTGAGGGAGAAGCTGAACGTTGGTGGTGTGGACCAGCACCTGTCCAACTGGATCCTAGACTACCTGACAAACCGCCCTCAGTATGTGAGAGCCCAGGACTGTGTGTCTGACACTGTGATCTGTAGTACGGGGGCACCACAAGGTACAGTTCTTGCCCTATTTCTCTTCACACTGTACACTGCTGACTTTAGGCACAATTCATCCAGCTGTTACTTACAGAAGTACTCCGATGACTCTGCTATAGTAGGCCTTATTACTGATGGGGACGATAGGGAATACAGAGACTTAAACCGGGACTTTGTTGAATGGTGCCAGCAGAACCATCTCAGGATTAATGCTGGGAAGACCAAGGAGATGGTGGTGGACTTTGGGAAACGGAGAAGTGCTCCGACCCCGGTGGAGATCCAAGGAACATGCATTGAGATAGTCAGGACTTATAAGTACCTGGGTGTGATCCTCAATAATAAACTAGACTGGGCGGATCCCCTGGAGGTGCTGCACAGAAAGGGCAACAGCAGACTCTACCTGCTCAGGAGGCTGAGGGCCTTCGGAGTCTAGGGGACACTTCTTAGGGCCTTTTTCAATTCTGTGGTTGCTTCAGCCATCTTTTTCGGTGTGGCCTGCTGGGGGAGCAGTATATCAACCAGGGACAGAAATAGACTTGACAGGCTGATCAGAAGGGTCAGCTCTGTCCTGGGGAGCTCCCTGGACCCAGTTCAGGTGGTGGGTGACAGAAAAGATACTGTCCGTTGTGACCTCTATGCGGGAGAACAAATCCCACCCCATGTATGAGACCTTGATGGCACTTAGCAGCACTGTAAGTGACCGACTGCTTCACCCCAAGTGTGAGAAGGAGCGCTATCGCAAAACTTTCCTTCCAACCGCGGTCAGGCTGTATAATCTACATCAGACCAAGCGAAGAACACTCCGCACAGAAAAATAATGATTATGAAGTCTTCCTTCTTTCTTCTTCTGTTCCTTAGCTGCTATGGACTCCTAGTATATTTTCTCTTCTCAGCTTATGTGTGTCTACGTCTATATTATATTACGCTAGGTTCACACCTGCGTTCAGGGTCTCCGTTCTGTGGTTTCCGTCTTCTGCATGTCAGAAGACGGAAAGCACAGACCGGGTCCGGCCATGAGCGGCGGTGAGCGTTTTATGCTCTCCGCCGCGAAACAGGTTTTTTTAATCCGGACACAGAGTACTGCATGTCCGACTCTGTGTCCAGATTATAAAACCCGGTTTCGCGGCGGAGAGCATAAAACGCTCACCGCCGCTCACAGCCAGACAGCTTTCTCACCCATTCAAATGAATGGGTGAGAAAGTCTCCTGCAGGTTTCCGTATCCTGCTCTGTTTTATGCAGGAAACGGAAACCTGCAGTACGGAGAGCAGAACGCAGATGTGAACGAGCCCTTACTGTGTATTATCCTGTATCTGTATTACTATGTTGCTGTAACATACTGAAATTTCCCCACTGTGGGACTATTAAAAGATTATCTTATTTTATCATGCCTTGCATATACCAGAAAATACCTCCTTCTCAGGACCTGAGGCCCCTGAATGAATAGGAGAGTGTAGTTCACCTGCTCTATATAATATCTGATGAATAGGAGAGTGTAGTTCACCCGCTCTATATAATATCTGAAAAAAATAAATATACTGTATAAAAGCATGAAACCTTGTAAACACCATATAAAAAAAAATAATCCCATGCTGTCCTCCACAGTATCCCTCAGAAAGAATAGGACACTATTAGAGAATAGAGATGAGCGAACAGTGTTCTATCGAACACATGTTCGATCGGATATCAGGGTGTTCGCCATGTTCGAATCGAATCGAACACCACGTGGTAAAGTGCGCCAAAATTCAATTCCCCTCCCACCTTCCCTGGCGCCTTTTTTGCACCAATAACAGCGCAGGGGAGGTGGGACAGGAACTACGACACCGGGGGCATTGAAAAAAATTGGAAAAAGTCATTGGCTGCCGAAATCAGGTGACCTCCTTTTTAGACGAATAGTGGATTTCAAATCCGGGTCATATGAGAATGTGAACTTTGTGACTATGAGACAGGGATAGCTGTACAGGCAGGGATAGCTAGGGATAACCTTTATTTAGGGGGGAATGTTATTAAAAATAACTTTTTGGGGCTCTATCGGGTGTGTAATTGTGATTTTTGTGAGATAAACTTTTTCCCATAGGGATGCATTGGCCAGCGCTGATTGGCCGAATTCCGTACTCTGGCCAATCAGTGCTGGCCAATGCATTCTATTAGCTTGATGAAGCAGAGTGTGCACAAGGGTTCAAGCGCACCCTCGGCTCTGATGTAGCAGAGCCGAGGCTGCACAAGGGTTCAAGCGCACCCTCGGCTCTGATGTAGGAGAGCCGAGGGTGCACTTGAACCCTTGTGCACCCTCAGCTCTGCTACATCAGAGCCGAGGGTGCGCTTGAACCCTTGTGCACACTCTGCTTCATCAAGCTAATAGAATGCATTGGCCAGCGCTGATTGGCCAATGTATTCTATTAGCCTGATGAAGTAGAGCTGAATGTGTGTGCTAAGCACACACATTCAGCTCTACTTCATCGGGCTAATAGAATGCATTGGCCAGCGCTGATTGGCCAGAGTACGGAACTCGACCAATCAGCGCTGGCTCTGCTGGAGGAGGCGGAGTCTAAGATCGCTCCACACCAGTCTCCATTCAGGTCCGACCTTAGACTCCGCCTCCTCCGGCAGAGCCAGCGCTGATTGGCCGAAGGCTGGCCAATGCATTCCTATGCGAATGCAGACTTAGCAGTGCTGAGTCAGTTTTGCTCAACTACACATCTGATGCACACTCGGCACTGCTACATCAGATGTAGCAATCTGATGTAGCAGAGCCGAGGGTGCACTAGAACCCCTGTGCAAACTCAGTTCACGCTAATAGAATGCATTGGCCAGCGCTGATTGGCCAATGCATTCTATTAGCCCGATGAAGTAGAGCTGAATGTGTGTGCTAAGCACACACATTCAGCACTGCTTCATCACGCCAATACAATGCATTAGCCAGTGCTGATTGGCCAGAGTACGGAATTCGGCCAATCAGCGCTGGCTCTGCTGGAGGAGGCGGAGTCTAAGGTCGGACCTGAATGGAGACTGGTGTGGAGCGATCTTAGACTCCGCCTCCTCCAGCAGAGCCAGCGCTGATTGGTCGAGTTCCGTACTCTGGCCAATCAGCGCTGGCCAATGCATTCTATTAGCCCGATGAAGTAGAGCTGAATGTGTGTGCTTAGCACACACATTCAGCTCTACTTCATCAGGCTAATAGAATACATTGGCCAATCAGCGCTGGCCAATGCATTCTATTAGCTTGATGAAGCAGAGTGTGCACAACGGTTCAAGCGCACCCTCGGCTCTGATGTAGCAGAGCTGAGGGTGCACAAGGGTTCAAGTGCACCCTCGGCTCTCCTACATCAGAGCCGAGGGTGCGCTTGAACCCTTGTGCAGCCTCAGCTCTGCTACATCAGAGCCGAGGGTGCGCTTGAACCCTTGTGCACACTCTGCTTCATCAAGCTAATAGAATGCATTGGCCAGCGCTGATTGGCCAATGTATTCTATTAGCCTGATGAAGTAGAGCTGAATGTGTGTGCTAAGCACACACATTCAGCTCTACTTCATCGGGCTAATAGAATGCATTGGCCAGCGCTGATTGGCCAGAGTACGGAACTCGACCAATCAGCGCTGGCTCTGCTGGAGGAGGCGGAGTCTAAGATCGCTCCACACCAGTCTCCATTCAAATCCGACCTTAGACTCCGCCTCCTCCGGCAGAGCCAGCGCTGATTGGCCGAAGGCTGGCCAATGCATTCCTATGCGAATGCAGACTTAGCAGTGCTGAGTCAGTTTTGCTCAACTACACATCTGATGCACACTCGGCACTGCTACATCAGATGTAGCAATCTGATGTAGCAGAGCCGAGGGTGCACTAGAACCCCTGTGCAAACTCAGTTCACGCTAATAGAATGCATTGGCCAGCGCTGATTGGCCAATGCATTCTATTAGCCCGATGAAGTAGAGCTGAATGTGTGTGCTAAGCACACACATTCAGCACTGCTTCATCACGCCAATACAATGCATTAGCCAGTGCTGATTGGCCAGAGTACGGAATTCGGCCAATCAGCGCTGGCTCTGCTGGAGGAGGCGGAGTCTAAGGTCCGACCTGAATGGAGACTGGTGTGGAGCGATCTTAGACTCCGCCTCCTCCAGCAGAGCCAGCGCTGATTGGCCGAATTCCGTACTCTGGCCAATCAGCACTGGCTAATGCATTGTATTGGCGTGATGAAGCAGTGCTGAATGTGTGTGCTTAGCACACACATTCAGCTCTACTTCATCGGGCTAATAGAATGCATTGACCAATCAGCGCTGGCCAATGCATTCTATTAGCGTGAACTGAGTTTGCACAGGGGTTCTAGTGCACCCTCGGCTCTGCTACATCAGATTGCTACATCTGATGTAGCAGTGCCGAGTGTGCATCAGATGTGTAGTTGAGCAAAACTGACTCAGCACTGCTAAGTCTGCATTCGCATAGGAATGCATTGGCCAGCCTTCGGCCAATCAGCGCTGGCTCTGCCGGAGGAGGCGGAGTCTAAGGTCGGACCTGAATGGAGACTGGTGTGGAGCGATCTTAGACTCCGCCTCCTCCAGCAGAGCCAGCGCTGATTGGCCGAATTCCGTACTCTGGCCAATCAGCACTGGCTAATGCATTGTATTGGCGTGATGAAGCAGTGCTGAATGTGTGTGCTTAGCACACACATTCAGCTCTACTTCATCGGGCTAATAGAATGCATTGGCCAATCAGCGCTGGCCAATGCATTCTATTAGCGTGAACTGAGTTTGCACAGGGGTTCTAGTGCACCCTCGGCTCTGCTACATCAGATTGCTACATCTGATGTAGCAGTGCCGAGTGTGCATCAGATGTGTAGTTGAGCAAAACTGACTCAGCACTGCTAAGTCTGCATTCGCATAGGAATGCATTGGCCAGCCTTCGGCCAATCAGCGCTGGCTCTGCCGGAGGAGGCGGAGTCTAAGGTCGGACCTGAATGGAGACTGGTGTGGAGCTATCTTAGACTCCGCCTCCTCCAGCAGAGCCAGCGCTGATTGGTCGAGTTCCGTACTCTGGCCAATCAGCACTGGCCAATGCATTTCTATGGGGAAAAGTTAGCTTGCGAAAATCGCAAACTGACAGGGATTTCCATGAAATAAAGTGACTTTTATGCCCCCAGACATGCTTCCCCTGCTGTCCCAGTGTCATTCCAGGGTGTTGGTATCATTTCCTGGGGTGTCATAGTGGACTTGGTGACCCTCCAGACACGAATTTGGGTTTCCCCCTTAACGAGTTTATGTTCCCCATAGACTATAATGGGGTTCGAAACCCATTCGAACACTCGAACAGTGAGCGGCTGTTCGAATCGAATTTCGAACCTCGAACATTTTAGTGTTCGCTCATCTCTATTAGAGAATACTGTGGAAAACTGGATTTATGGCTGAATCTGATAGAAATAAACTTGAAAGACTATTGACTACATTCAACCATTATAACATTGTTATGCCAAAATTGTTTGCAACGGACTTTCTGTTAACAAACAAACAAAAAAAACAACAACATATTGATACAATGTTATCTGTATCTGACAATCTGAAATGTCAAGTATATGAAAAAATTGGGAATTTTAAAGGTTAGTTAAAGGTGTGATTAGATCAATATTTTTCTTAGCTGAAAATAAATTCCATGCAGAGAAACAACCTTGTCCTCAGCAAAATAATTGGTACAAAGTACAAAGTGTGGTAAGGATAAAGCATAAAAAATAATGTGAGAAAACAGCACATTAACATTGTATTTACAGAGAAGATCCCTTCATTCAGAACTTTTATACTAGTTCATAGCCTTAAAGGGATATTCCCAACAATGTCATATACGTTTGGCTCTTAGAATGCAGATTCAGATGGCTTGGTGTCACGTTTGCAGAGGCCCTGAGGTGCCCGTAAAGTGGAATTCCCCAGGAAATAGCCTCATTTTGAAAATTGCGCACCTGAAAGAATTTATTAAAGGTTGTCATGAGCACTGGTTTTCTAGACAGGAATGCACAGCAGATGGTCAAAGTTAATTTGTAAGTTGTGCAGAGTACATTGGGTACACTGAATTCTACCCTATTAGTAGGTCTACCCTGACGATAGGTCATTTCTGGTGTCATTTTCCTCCTAACCTCTAGGGTGCACTCTGATGTATGTTAGCACAACTTATCCTTTCCCTTCTTGTTGCAGCCAGTTTTGCCCTAAAGATGGGTAGTTGTTGGGGTGTTTTTTTTTTTTTTCGTTTTTTTTTGGTGATATAGGCATATGACGGCTTATTTTTTTTGAGATGCATTTTTAATGTTACCATTTTGAAGTCTATAACTTTTTTGCTAAATTTTATTAACTGTTTCTGGGGGGAGGGGGTTAAAAAAAGATGTAAATTTTGCCATTGTTTTTTAAACTTTTAACTTTTTAAAATATGTTTGCCATTCACTGTACACCATGTCTTTTTATTTATTGCTTTGATAGAATACAGCAATACCTAATTTATTTTATTTTTAATGCATTAATAATTTTTCAGAATAAAAATTCATTTTGGAGAAAAAAAAAATCAATTGTTTTTGCATGGCCATCTTCTCATATGCACAATATTTTTATTTCTCTGTTGACAGAGATGGTTTCATGGGAGCTTGGGGTCTGATCAGTGACCCTGGGCCTGGCTCTTCTGCTGCTTGTTGGCGGGTTCAACATTACGTAAGTATACAAATAACCTCCATAGATTTCATCTCCTATTTGAATGCCTATGTGTTTGCTCCACTAGGCCCCTACATTCAATCTCTAGTACCTATAACATGTTCTCCTCTGATAAAAAATAACCCTCTACCAATGATTGTAACGAGCTGTGTGGATTTCTGTGAGGCACAGGAAACCAATTACAGTGTTGGTGTTGGCCAGGGCACGATGCTACAAGTTTTGTAGAAGTGCTCAGATCTCCATTCATTTTGTCACGAGGTTAGCAGGTACTTTAAGGAAGTTACTGGTGTCGCATTAGAGGACGATCCAGCCCCTCTTCTGCTCTCCACTTTCCCTCATAAAATACAAAAGCATGTATGTAGATTGGGTGGCTTTATGCTGATTGCGGCCAGGTCCGACTTTCCCCGCCTTTGGAATTCCACCTCCCCTTCATCTTTGACAGCTTGGCTACAAGAGATTTCGCAAATCTGGCACATAGAGTATTTGATCGCGACACTACACCAGTTCTCACCAGAAAAGTTTCATTACTTTTAGTTACTCTTCCTCTCCTGGAGTCCCCCTCCGGCCTCTATAGCTATTTTTCTCCCTCTTAATCTTTTTTTATCCTTTTTTTCCTATTACATTTGGATATAATAAATTGCTGATTGCTGCCCTGCTGTGTTACACCATTTCCCCCCCTCCCATTTTCCCTCTCCCCCTCTTATTTTCACCCATATATGTTAGTTATTGTAATGTTTTTCTCTGCTTTTTCTTATGTGGTATTATTTTTATACAGTCCTATGAAAAAGTTTGGGCACCCCTATTAATCTTAATCATTTTTAGTTCTAAATATTTTGGTGTTTATAACAGCCATTTCAGTTTGATATATCTAATAACTGATGGACACAGTAATATTTCAGGATTGAAATGAGGTTTATTGTACTAACAGAAAATGTGCAATATGCATTAAACCAAAATTTGACCGGTGCAAAAGTATGGGCACCTCAACAGAAAAGTGACATTAATATTTAGTAGATCCTCCTTTTGCAAAGATAACAGCCTCTAGTCGCTTCCTGTAGCTTTTAATCAGTTCCTGGATCCTGGATGAAGGGATTTTGGACAAACAATTCAAGTTCAGTTAAGTTAGATGGTCGCCGAGCATGGACAGCCCGCTTCAAATCATCCCACAGATGTTCAATGATATTCAGGTCTGGGGACTGGGATGGCCATTCCAGAACATTGTAATTGTTCCTCTGCATGAATGCCTGAGGATTTGGAAGGTGTTTTGGATCATTGTCTTGCTGAAATATCCATCCCCGGCGTAACTTCAACTTCGTCACTGATTCTTGAACATTATTCTCAAGAATCTGCTGATACTGAGTGGAATCCATGCGACCCTCAACTTTAACAAGATTCCCGATGCCGGCATTGGCCACACAGCCCCAAAGCATGATGGAACCTCCACCAAATTTTACAGTGGGTAGCATGTGTTTTTCTTGGAATGCTGTTTCTTTTTGGACGCCATGCATAACGCCTTTTTTTATAACCAAACAACTCAATTTTTGTTTCCAAAATGAAGCTGCCTTGTCCAAATGTGCTTTTTCATACCTCAGGCAACTCTATTTGTGGCGTACGTGCAGAAACGGCTTCTTTCTCATCACTCTCCCATACAGCTTCTCCTTGTGCAAAGTGCGCTGTATATTTGACCGATGCACAGTGACACCATCTGCAGCAAGATGATGCTGCAGCTCTTTGGAGGTGGTCTGTGGATTGTCCTTGACTGTTCTCACCATTCTTATTCTCTGCCTTTCTGATATTTTTCTTGGCCTGCCACTTCTGGGCTTAACAAGAACTGTCCCTGTGGTCTTCCATTTCCTTACTATGTTCCTCACAGTGGAAACTGACAGGTTAAATCTCTGAGACAACTTTTTGTATCCTTCCCCTGAACAACTATGTTGAACAATCTTTGTTTTCAGATCATTTGAGAGTTGTTTTGAGTAGCCCATGATGCCACTCTTCAGAGGAGATTCAAATAGGAGATCAACTTGCAATTGGCCACCTTAAATACCTTTTCTTATGATTGGATACATCTGGCTATGAAGTTCAAAGCTCACTGAAGTTACAAAACCAATTTTGTGCTTCAGTAAGTCAGTAAAAAGTAGTTAGGGGAATTCAAATCAATAAAATGATAAGGGTGCCCATACTTTTGCACCGGTCAAATTTTGGTTTAATGCATATTGCACATTTTCTGTTAGTACAATAAACCTCATTTCAATCCTGAAATATTACTGTGTCCATCAGTTATTAGATATATCAAACTGAAATGGCTGTTGCAAACACCAAAATATTTAGAACAAAAAATGATTAAGATTAATAGGACTTTTTCATAGGACTGTACCTTGAACATGTTAATAAAACTATTTAATTGGGGGGCGGAGCTTGACCACCAAGAGTAGTGGAGGCATGAGCCTGTAGCTCCGCTACATATAGTAAAAAGCATATAGAGCACCCTACTGCCTTCTAGCCGCTGCCGAAATGGGCAATACTGGTAGGGATAGAGGGGGTGACCAGCCCTGCACCCCGAGAATGGCGAGACAGCAATCCGACATGCAGAGATTCCTCCGTAGGAAGAGCCCACATGTTAAAGGCAACTTACCTAAGATGGCGCCGGAAAGCACGAACATGGCGGGCCCTGCTGCAGGATCTGATCTGGAGAGCTACAGAGAGGGAGATAGCGACGGCACCACCTCGATGATGATCTCCAAAAACCTGAAAAAGGTTTTCAACCATGCCCTCCAACAAGCCCTTCACCCGGTAAGGTCGGATCTTGCCGACATTAAATCTGAACTAGCTTCACTAGGCCGCAGAGTTGAGTGGGTGGAGGAAAGCTTCTCCGGCATCACAGAACATGCTCAGGCTCTGAAAATGACTGTAGCCACCCAGAAAGACCATAGACCAAGCCCTGACCCTCCTGGAGGACCAGGAGAACAGGGGACGGAAGCAAAACATCAGAATCAAGTGCATCTCTGAGGATTGTGGCCCAACGGACCTGAGAGACAGAGTGACGGCCATCTTCACGGCATTGATAGGCCCAGACCGAGCCGCTTCGGTAGTGATTGAAAGGGTACACAGGGCCTTACGCCCAAAACTGAAGCCGGAGGACCCCCCGAGGGATGTAGTGTGCGGCCTGCTTTCTTTTGTTGAAACCCAGGATATATTGTCTGCTTCCTGAGCAAACCCTGAGTTTATGCATGACTCTGATAAGCTATCCTTCTACCAAGACCTGGCGCCCTCTACACTGGCAAAATGCCGTCAAATAAAGCCGCTCCTAGAAGTATTACGCAAAATGAACATCGCTTACTCATGGCTATACCCTTTTGGACTATCTATCCATTATAAAGACCGCCGCCTGATGGTACAAGCGCCTGCTGATCTCAATAACATCTGGGAACAGCTGTCATCCCTTGAGTCTTGGAAGTCCTCCCAGCATTTTAAATTTCCCAAGTCTAAAAGGGCCCTGCACAAGACCCTCTCGTCTCAGCAGTGACATGCTACTACCACTATATTCACCTTGGTTGAGTATTACACAGGTTACTTGTTGACCTGTTTTCTATTTCCCCACAGGAGCCTTGCAGTTTGATATGTTTTCTTTCATTCCCCAGGAATGGACACGAATTTATTCATGTATACTAATAGGTCTGCTGCTTAAGCACGTTGACCTATTGCTTACTTATGATGTTCCTTATTAGTACTTGATTTTAGCCTGTAAATTGTACATTGCTTCATGTTTCAATAAGACAGATGCTCTCCATTAGGTGCATCATCACTATCCTGGTCGGACACCCCACCTTCCGACCCTTACCTGGGTTCATTACCTTCCTTTAGTTCCTATCCCACCCGTCGACAGGTGGTCCCCACAGTCTTCTGTTAGTAGTTCCTTAGGTACCTGCCTGTCTGATTGCCCACTTCTAGGCAGAGGGCTAGTATTTCTCTTTAATACTAGTCACGCTGCAAGCAGGGTGTTTTATGTGCTTGCCGCATCAAGTTCTTTTTCCCCAGGCAGTCGCCCCATCTCTAAGGCCTAGATCCTTGAGAGACTGCACTCCCTTATATTAGGGAGTACCTGGTTACTAGCGGTGCCCGTTCAGGCTAGAGCATTTTACTTGACTTTTCAGCTGATTATTATGTTACTTGAGATATTTTGTGATTGATATTTGACACTTCATTTGTTATCACCCTTCCCTTCCCTCTCTCCAGCACTTTTCTCTTTCTCTCTGAATCTTTTCTCTCTCTCTTTTTCATCTATCTTTTTCTCCCAGAGACATAGTGGAGATTCACTCACCTGGGATACTCTTAGAAATGGCAATTGCAAATGTGACTTCTTTCAATGTCCACGGCTGGAACTCATCCGAAAAAAAGGCACAGTACTCTCCTATTACAGAGAAAGTAGCAAACAAAAATCCTCTTTCTCCAAGAGACGCACTTCAGAAACGGTAAAGTACTGAAACTACCACTTAATTACTTTTCTCAATGGTTTCACAATCCTAGCATCTCTGGTGCCTCCAGGAGTGTATCAATTGCATTACACAACTCTATCCCTTTCAAATGCGAACAGATTTACTAAGATCTAGATGGTACAGCCCTATTTGTAAAAGGAAAGGTAGCAATGGACACCTACACCTTTGTGAACGTATATGCCCCGACCTCTGGACAAGTTGCTTGGCTGGTTAAAACGTTCGAATCCCTACAGCTATTTGCGGAAGATGCCATTATTTTTGGGACTGACTTAAATATTACTTTGAACCCACTTTTGGACTAATCCAGTGGGAAATCCCAACTATGCAAAGGGATCCATCTCCTTCTCCATGATATGAACCTAGTCGACATTTGGAGATTGTTCCACCCCTCTACCAAGGATTTCTCCTTTTATTCTTTGTTTCTCGCACACTAATAAACTTCTGTAAAAAAGCTCAAAATGGCCAAATCTCCCTTTCATACTACGCTTCGGATTCCTGCAACATTCAGCTGACCCCCCTGCCATGACTGGAAATGTCGTGGAGGCTAAATGAACGACTTTTAGACTCTACTGAAATTAGAGACCATGTCGCTAAGCATTTATCCGAATTTTTTGCTTCTAATTCCACTGAGGACGTGAGCCCTACTGTCGTGTGGGAGACCCACAAACATTTCATCAGAGGCATCTTAATTGCACAAGGCACTAGATCAAAAACACAACAACAACAGAAAATAGATTCTTTACTTAAACAAATCTCTGAGCTAGAGAAACTTCACAAACGGTCCCAGTCCGCCCTTCACTTACAGAAATTAATTGACTATCGCACAGAACTCAAAGATATGTTATCGGCTAAAGCTGCAAAACACTTTCTAAATTACAAACAAAAGCTGTACTCTCATGGCAATAAAGGAGGACGTACGATGACTTCTTTGATCAAAAAGGCCCAAGTGAAAACATACATACCATCCATACGTGCCCCAAATGGCGACATACTTACCTCCATCCCGTCAATTGCTGAAGCATTTAAGACATTTTACACTTCCCTATACAACCTTCGCCCCACTGATGTTGCTGAATCGGCGGATACCAGAAGGGAAGCTATTGGTAAATTTCTGGCTTTCTTGACCTTACCATGTTTGTTTCCAGAGCAGACGGATGCTCTACTAGACCCAATTGCGGAGGATGAAGTTAAGTCGATAATACGCTCCTTCCCTCTACATAAGAGCCCTGGCCCAGATGGCTATTCACTGATTTACTTCAAAACCTTCCTATACCTTTTGTTATCTCCACTGACTAAGTCCCTAAATGCTGCTCTTCTAGGGTCCCCCCTCCCTAAACAAGCATTGGAAGCTCATGTTACCTTAATTGCCAAGGAGGGAAGGGACCCTCAGCTGTGTGGTAATTACTGCCCTATATCTCTGCTAAATTTAGATTTAAAAATTTGGGCGAAACTGTTGGCCTTACGCCTCAGACCCCTACTCCCGCAATTGATTA
This sequence comes from Leptodactylus fuscus, assembly GCF_031893055.1. NCBI lineage: Eukaryota > Metazoa > Chordata > Amphibia > Anura > Leptodactylidae > Leptodactylus > Leptodactylus fuscus. Next base: position 68,091,588 of record NC_134267.1, on the reverse strand, counting down.
ATGACGAACAGGTTGGCTTCATTAAATCCAGAGAGGGTAGACAGAACTCCATACGCCTACTGCATGCCATACACCTGTCCAACCTTTCCACAGCTCAACTTGTCCTTCTCGACCTAGATGCCGAGAAGGCATTTGACAGAGTCAGTTGGGACTTCATGACCTCCACCTTAGAGAAATTCGGTATACCACTGCCCTTTATCTCTGCTATTATGACACTTTATCAGAACCCTTATGCTAGGCTTAAGATAAATGGAACCCTGTCTGCCCCATTCCCTATATTGAATGGCACACGACAAAGTGGCCCTCTCTCCTCCTCTCTTTTTATCTAACCTTGGAACCATTTCTACAAAAAATTAGGGAACACCCAGAGATCTCGGGCTTGCGGCTGGCTGGGGGGTCCCTTCACTCCTTGGCATTTGCAGATGATATCTTGTTCATGATCTCCAAGCCGGAGATGGGTCTGATTTCAGTGATGGAAGTGAGAGAGGGGTACAGCAGACTTTCCAATTACAAAATTAATCCAGACAAGTGTGAGATTCTTAATGTATCCCTACCATCAGATATAGCGATGCCTCTGATGTCACAATTTCCTTTTAAATGGTCTGAAACCCACATTAAATACTTAGGTGTTAAGATAATACGCCAACTGAGAGACATCTATGAATACAACTATGCCTCTCTATTAAAGGAAGTTGATAAGCTTCTAAACAAATATGATATCCCCTGTATATCTTGGTTTGGCAGACGGAGCTTGTTGCAAACATATATTGCTCCCAAAGTGACATATCTATTTAGGATGCTGCCAATCAAGCTACCTACCTCCTTCTTTAAAGCTTTGAGAACCTCCTTTTCGAGATTTCTGTGGAGAGGTAGGAGACCCAGGTTGGCGTTCTCAGCACTCAGCAGAAGTAAACTAGAAGGTGGCATTGATGTCCCGGATTTGATCCACAAATATGAGGCTATTCAACTGCAACTCTAGACCGGCTATCTATTCAGAGACCACCACTTCCTCGACGTCTACCTCAATGGGTAGGCTCCTCAAAACCGTTTGTGGGAACCGCCTCCTGGCAGATCTTTGGCTTGCACCTCGATCTTCAGATGTCACTACTGTAGTTACCAAATCTGACATGATCTTTGGGGGAGCACTCTCTACCTGGAGAAGTACCAGCCTGAAATTGCACCAACCCCCTCACTCTGTCTACCTACTGGTATACTCCGCGATTTGCTTCCAAGCATACCACACAAGATTGATGACTTCTGGAATGCTCTCCTGCACGTACTTTTGATATTCTTCTGTGATCAAAGCCACTTTCCAAACCCGGAGGATCTCCCTTTTCTGGACACTTTTAGAAGGAGGAACTACCCTCTGTCATTTTTGCACTTGAACCACTATGACAATTGCAGATGCAAATTCGAGGACTTTTATGACTGGAAGAGAGGCTCTACCTACTTTGAGGAGATCTACCTACTAGCCAATCCAAAAAAGTACATGTCTTCAGCAATGCTGCACAAGTTTGTTAGACCTCCTACTGTTATCAAACCGTTCTTCCTGTCTAGCTGGGAAGCTCCAGATCTCTTCGGATCCATCAGAGGTAAAGCTAGTCCTTTCAAGAGCACATGGCACTTCTACCTGCGTGCGCTTACAAGAATCCCATTTCAAATTGCTTTCGCAGTGGTACCGCTCACCAGCTTGGCTAGCAGCACATGGATTTTCAGAAACTGCTGAATGTTGGAGGTGTGGGATAGAAACAGGAACGCTACTTCACCTCTGGTGGCCCTGCCCGCTTCTCAGAGACTTTTGGAACTCAGTGGAGGGTAAACTGAAATCAGTAAGCTCTGATACTTTTGAACTCACTCTGGCTATATTGATTCTCTTCCTCCCGACCCCGAATCTTCCTGGTCACTCACAGAAACTGATTTTTCACTTGCTGTCAGCAGCAAAAGTACTGATACCGACCCGTTACAAGCAGACACAGGTTCCCACTACAGCTGAATGAATAGCCAAGTCAAATTTGATGGCTAGATTTGAGGAGATTTTAAGTTGGTCCAGGAGAAACAGAAGCTCCTTTTTGAGAATTTGATCCACGTGGCTTGATTCCCGGTAGACTGGTAGACAGGAGGCCTGATGACACTTGCCGCGTGACTATGGACACTGTGTGGACCGCCAATCCTGTTCTCTGGTTTCTACCTCTTAAACTCGCTTTCTCTCTCTTTAACTTTCTTCTCTTGTCTTTCTTCTTCCCCCACTCCTTCCCCCTTCCTTTCTCCCCTCCCTACCTACCCTCCACCCCTCCTCCCCCACTCAAGGTTTGTTCCCCCCTCCTCTTCTTGTCTTCCATTCCCTTCCACCCTTCTTCCCCAGTTCCCAAAATACTGAAAAAACCCAAAAAAGGTGTTTATTGACTTTTTTGCACTGTAGTCCATGTTTACTCGATGTCCTTAAATCTCTGAGATCCGAGCTGCGTCTCGAGCTACTTGTGGATATTGTGACTGCACTTTTGTTTATTTTTCTGTCAATAAACCGGAGTTAAAAAAACAAAACAAAAACTATTTAATGGAAATAAAAATATGGAAAATATTGCTCAACTGCAAAACATGCTTCTTTAGATCCATGTTTTGCTCATGTACATTTGAAAAATGCATAAAACACTTGGAGCCCCTAAGAAAAGAATGCCTATGGCCAACTAAGTTGGGGGAGCGGAAGGGGGAATAGTATACTGGAAAAAAACAACATATCAGGGAAAAACAGGGGATTGAGAAGATATTATGCTAATGTAGTTATGTCTATGTTTATGATGTATTCATCCTATTTGACATGTGCTTATATAAGTTTTGTGTTCTATATTGCTGAACGTTGTTTGCATACTAATATTACTCTGGCTCAGATCAACATATTTATCAAGAATATTATGAATGAGCAGCGCCTGGTATGTGAATAATACTGAGAGCAGCATGCTATGGGAAACAGCTGATATGCAGGGTCCTAACACTTGCCAAACAACTGTTTGAAGATACTGTGGTGCTTTTGCGAGCTCCATGATCCTTTCACTATTTACCCCGCAAAGTATCTGTTTTATAATGACCATGCAATGTTTTGCTCCACAATGGCCCCTCACACAGTATTGCAGGCTCCACAGTGGCTCCCATGCGACACCTGGGGCCCTATCACAGGTCCCAGTACTGACGTCTGGTGTGCGTGACCTCAGTCACAGGTCGGAAGAGCCACTTAAAAGATGCTGAGTCCAGATGAGGTGAGTATAAGTATTTTTTTATTTTTAGTCACCTCCCCTGGGCTGACATCTATTGGAGGGGCCTGATGACATGCTGTGCCTCTTTCCATTAACAATATGTATAGAGTTTGGGGAACCGGGCTTTCCCCGATCGCTATCATGGTGGTCCAGGGCTCTGGCCATTTCCAGCTAGCTGTAGGCCCAGTACCCCTCCAGGCCCGGTCTATGCGTCACTGCTCCCTATTGAGTTCCAGCTCACTTATTGCATACTCAACATGGAAGCTTTCCAGTAGAGGCACAAAGCTCTGTGGTGCACAAAGATATGATTGATGGGAGGAGGAGCATGGAGCAATGCCAGTTTTGTCTCTTCAAGTATATAAATACATGCCAATCTGAGGCCACTTTGATTTTTCTCAGGAGCTGAAATCCTGGGGGTATTGGATATAAAAGTAATCTGGTTCCAAGAATCAGCTACACATGGGGAGATTCCTGTCCTATGCCCAAATGCTTCATAACACAAGGTACAGGTAAGGGAGCAGTGTCTCGTCTGTATAGAAAATTACAGCTGACAACATTAGAAAAAAACAAAATCCCAGCTGTTAAAAAAATGGGCAGATGTACTCCAAGACCCAAAATTGTCCATAACAACGAAAGAGGCTTATCGATAAACAATGGAGCGAATTATATTTTCATTTTCTACATAACACTCTCTATGCATTTATCCTTCCTTATCCCAATGCCTGTTTGCTTGACAGCATGGTACAAGTTTTATTTCAGAAAAGCAGAGTTATTACATTGTATTTGGCAATACCAAATAATAAGCAACTTTTGTAATTAAATGGGTAGATTAATTCTGGATATATGGAAAATATAATACCCTTAGTAGATCTGCCATCTACCACAATGATACTCATTGTTACAGTGACTCTACTGGTTGCCAAATGTTGTGTTTTAAAATGGTGGCTCTTGTTCTCTCCTCCAATTTTAATAAGAGGTTCATGGAAAGGAACGACTAACGGTTCTAAAAATAAAGGAACACTTAGTAAAAGTGTTTTTCAAAATGTGGGGTTCCTTCATAACCCATGCTAATAACAGGGAAGAGATCATTAGAATGGTAACATAATTTAAATTGAGTGATATCTGGAGTCTTTCCTATGGGGAGATTTAGGAGACCTTTGGGTATAAGGAGAAATCGAGAGAACGAAAATCCCCCCATTTCTCCTTTATAATGACTCACCTGCTTACACTTAAAGGGGTTATCTAGTTTTTACTATTGATGGTTATCCTTAGACTAGGCCATCAATATAAGAACTCAGGAACTCTGCAGTTCATCTATACTGAGTGTGGTTCTCTGTAATATTTACAATTTGTAAGCTGTACTGCTCACTTGCCATATAAATTGCAGCAATGGCTGTATTACATCTAATCCTGCAAAAAAACAAGCCTTCGTATACCTACATAAGGAAAAAAACTAGCTTGTACATTGTGACAAGAAAAAAAAATTGCTGCATTAGTACAAATCTGGCTGTGGACAGTATATGTACAGTCCCTGACAAAAGTTCTGTCGCTTATCCATGTTGTGGAATCAAAAGCTTATAAACTGACTTTAAATTCATCCATTGGTTTTAGAAATGACGCATATGAAAGCTGAAACCCGCCCAAATGAGTTTTTTTTTGTTAAGAAAATAGATTGGCTTCACCGCTGAAATATTGATCATTTAATGAACACAGAAAGGTCAGATTTTGGCAAGACAAAAGTTTTGTCGCCCACATGAAATAATGTGAAAATCAAACCAATAATTGAGTTCAATTACAAAGATATGTTTCCTAACATTGGAGAATTAAGTTGTGGTGCTATTAGAGCCATATCTAATATTTTGTGTGACTTTCATGAGCTTGAAGGACGGCATCCATGCGTTTCAATAATGATTCATACAATTTATTGATGAAGTCACCAGGAATAGCACAGAATGCAGTCTTACAGCCTCCCAGATGTCTGCCAAGCTTCCTCTTTCAGCCTACCCCAAACATGCTCAATGATGTTCATGTCTGGTGCCTGGGCTGGCCAGTCCTGGAGCACTTTCATCTTCTTTGCCTTGAGGAACTTTAATGTAGAGATGGATGTATGAGATGGAGCACCATCCTGCGGCAAAATGTGACCCCATTTATGATTGGGAATGTAAGAGGAAGCTAATACTTCATGATATTTTAGGCTATTGATATTGCCTTCCACCTTGCAAATGTTTCGCACCCCATACTGAATAACTCCAGACCATGATCTTTCCACCACCCAAAATTAACTGTTTTCTGGGTGCATCTTGGATCCATACGGGCTCCAGTAGGTCTTCTGCAGTATTTGTGGCGGCTGTGGTGTAATTCAACTGAAGATTCATCTGAGAAATCCACCTTCTGCCACTTTTCCAGCGTCCATCCGTTTAGCAGGCTGTGGGTTTTTAATTACCTTTTGTTTAGTGATGGCTTCTGGGCACTGATTCCACCATGGAGGACATTTTGAGACAGAATCCTACAAACTGTTCTAGTTGACACAGGGACTTGAAGTGACCAGGCCTGCTGGAGCTCTGGTGCAGTGGAAGAGGGGCTGGTTTTTGATTTTCTAACCAACAAACGTTCCTCCTGAGCAGTTGTCTTGCAGGGTCTGCTGGACCTGGGCTTGCCAAAAACATTTCTAGTCTTTTCAAATCTTTTTGTAATTCTTTGTACTTGACACTGAGACACATTAAAGGTCCCAGCCACCTCTGCAGTGGATCTGGTCTTCAGCCTCTTGATAATCAAGGCTTTGGTCGCAGGGTTGATTTTTGGCATGTTGTCAGGGGGGAAGTTGCAGTTCAAGTGAAGATCTGGGGTGCTGGAGTTCTTCTTATTCACGCCCACTAATTAACCGATCAATTAGTGAGCACCGGTGAGGCTGTAAACTAGGATTGGGGGCATTATATGACAAGGCGACAAAACTTTTGTCTTGCCAAAATCTGACCTTTCTTTGTTCATTAAATGATTAACCCCTTCCCGACATGCGCCGTAATAGTACGGCGCATGTCGGGTCTGTAACTATGGCGACCGCCCGGGAGCCGGACGGCCGCCATAGCCGCCGGGTGTCTACTGCTTTAAGCAGTAGACAACCGGCTCTAATGCCTCCGATCGGTCCCCGGACCGATCGGAGGCATTAACCCCTCCGGCGCCGCGGTCAAAGGCGCTGGAGGCGCCATTTTCCCGGCGGCGCATGGGCGCCGCCATTTTGCCCGGGATCGCTGGCTCCTGGAGCATGCTCCAGGGCCGACGTCATGTTGCCATGACAGCCGGGAGCCTGTACAAGGCTCCCAGGCTTGTCTGCAAATTCTCTCTTTTGCAGGCTGGTCTATGCAGCCTGCAAAAGAGAGGATGATTTTTTGCAGTGCATTGCATTAGTGATCAGACCCCCTGGGGTTCAACACCCTAGGGGGTCTAATAAATGCAAAAAAATAAATAAAAAAAAAAAAGTAAAAAAAAATATAAAAAGTATTAAAAGTTCAAATCACCCCCCTTTCGTCCGAAATCGCCCGCTCTACAAATCTATAAAAATATTTTTCCTGTTCGGTAAACGCCGTAGCGGGAAAAATAGTCAAAAGTGCCAAACCGCCATTTTTTCACTGTTTTGATTCTGATAAAAATTTGAATAAAAAGTGATCAAAGCAATAACATTTCCCGAAAATGGTAGAACTAAAAAGTACACCCGGCCCCGCAAAAAAAAACGCCCTATGCATCCCCGTACACTTACGTATAAAAAAGTTACGGCCGTCGGAATATGGCGACTTTTAGAAAATAAAATTTTTAACACAGTTTTGGATTTTTTTTAAGGGGTCAAAATGTAAATAAAACCATATAAATTTGGTATCCCTGGAACCGTACCGAAACACAGAATATAGGGGACATGTCATTTTGGCTGCACAGTGAATGCCGTAAAACCAAAGCCCGTAAGAAAGTTGCAGAAATGCATTTTTTCTTCAAATCCACCCCATTCTGAATTTTTTTTCCTGCTTCCCAATACATTATATAGAATAATTAATGGTGGCATCATGAAGAAAAATTTGTCCTGCAAAAATTAAGACCTCATATGGCTCTGGGAGCGGAGAAATAAAAAAGTTATGGGGTTTAGAAGGAGGGGAGTCAAAAACAAAAAACGAAAATCAAAAAATGCCATCAGCGGGAAGGAGTTAATATTTCGTCATTGAAGCCAATTTATTTTCTTAATAAAAAAAACACATTTGGGCGGGTTTCAGCTTTCATATAAGTCATTTCTTAAACCAATATATGACTTTAAAGTCAGTTTATAAGCTTTTGATTCCACAATGTGGATAAGCGACAGAACTTTTGTCAGGGACTGTATGTGCTGTGTGAGCCTGTATCATGGTACACCATATACTTAGAGTTTATGAGAGAAAAGACCACCCAGGATGCCCCTTCCCAGACATAGGAGCTAGCTTATATATTCACTTCTAGGAAACTAATGCTCACTACAGCCCTTTATAAATTCCATAAGGGGTACAGTTTTAAGAATTGGGTTACTTTCTGGAGGATTCCACTTTACTGGCGCTTCCGGCTCAAAAACTCAGACCATCTAAATCCGGCCTCTAAAAGCCTAAGGGTGCATTCACACGGAGGAAAATAGTGAGGAATCTGGTGTGGAATTACAGAAAAAGGAACCCATTGAAGCAATGGGAGGCTTGTTTTTCAGCACTGAAATTCCACACCAAATTCCTCACCATTTTCCTCCATGTGAATGGACAGGTTTCCGTCTCCTGCTCTGTTTTATGCAGGAAACGGAAACCTGTATGAACGGAGACCGGACGCAAATGTGAATAAACCCTTACAGTGAAATCTCTGGACATGTGATCCCAGTTTGCAAACTATATGCCTCATTTTTATCTTCTCCAAGTGTTTCTTTCATTTATTTTCAAGGAATTCAAAGACCAGCTGATGGAGAAAAACAGTGAAAAATACTAATTTTCCAGAAATATGTGATCTTCGTGTGAAATATGTTGTGCCCAGCTTGTGTCAGAGACAAACACTCCAAAAGCTGTTGCACCCGGGATAACCTGCTTATCGTTTTTTTGAGTGTGCGTCTCTGCTGACTAAAACAGAGCACAGCATGCTGCATACTGAAATTGTCTGTGTCTGGAAAATTACAACTTTTCACGACATATTCATTTCTGGAAATTAATATAATAATTGAATGGTAAAAATGCTTGCTAATACCCTTGATTTATTTCTTGGGGAGTTTAGGTTACAAAATGTGGCCACTTCTTAGGGAATTCTACTTTAGACCGGGGTCCCACATGGTCTAAACACCATGGAAAAAACATATGGCATTTTACAGTCACAGCAAAGAATGGAGAAATTTACTTTTTAGCAAATAAAAAAGAACTTCAGCGTGCGTACACATAATATGTACGCACACAGCCACAATATTTTAAAGTGTAACACTAAGCTTTTTAACTTTTGGTTTTCAAGCAGCATATGTGTTATAATAATATAATGTTGAGATTTGGCCCTGAAGGAAACACTGCGGGAAAAAAACTCTAAAGAAATATTTTATTGCAAAAAAATGTATTTTTAATTTTCACTGCCTAATGTTAATACAATTTATGAAAGGGGTATAGTATTCAAAATGGGGTCACTTTCGAGTCTCATGTACCCACACATGATCATGACCACATATAGGGGATTGTGGTGGTCAAAAAGAATTTTATTACAAACATGGGGTACTTATTTCCTAAACCCCTTTTGCAAATGAGAAATTTGGAGCTAAAACAACATATGATTAGTAAAACAATTAACTTTTCGTTTTCAGTCCCAATGGTAATAAATTCTCTGAAACAGCTGTGGGGTCAAAATACAAAATACCCCTTTGAGGGGTGTAGTTTCCAAAACTGGTTCATTTGTGGTACCGCAGGGGTTCTGCAAATGTGACAAGGCAGCTGGAACTAATTCCAGCAATATCTGTGAAAGGCCTGTAGGGATCCTTTAGGGATCTAGTGTCCATAAAGAGATCACCTTTAAGAGGTTTCCACTGTTCCTGGCACCTCAGCGCTCACCTCAGCCCAAATAGTTTTCTTTTCGCATTTGAGCCCTGCCATGTGCCAGTACAGGTTTTCCGACCACATATGAGGTATTGCCATGTTCAGGAGAGATTGTTATGAACTGTGGGATGCTTTTTCTCTTTTCACACCATTTTTAAGATGAAAAATGTGGTAATAGATGTTTTATTGGAAAAAAATGAATTTCTGACTTTCCTATCCTTTAACAATGGTAATAAAATCGGTGAAAAACCTGTTGGCTCAAAATACTCACTATAGCACCATTCCTTGAGGGATTTATTTCCAAAATAGGGTCACTTTTTGGAGGTTTCCACTGTCCAGGCACCTCAGAGGCTCTACCATTACAACATGGTGCCTGAAACTGATTCTAGAAAAATCTGCCCTCCAAAAGGAGGTCATTGTCAGGCCTTTCCCTCTGCATCCTGCTGTGTTTCCATCCATTAGTTATTTCCACATGTGGGGTATTTTAGTAATACATTTTTGGATACATTTTCTCCTTTAGCCGCTCGTAATGTATAAATTCTAGGGCTTATTTAATGTCTTAGAGAGACTAAAGGAAGGAAAAGCTTCACTTGTGTTTGGACCATTTTTACCATTCCTCCTATTTTCAGGCTCGTACAATAATTCCCGGTTTATATTACCTGGTTGTGGGAGTGTCCAGGCAACTCCTAGCAGTTTTTCTTTCATGCCCAGTAGTATACCTACTTACCTTATATATGTATTTATTAATTTATACACTATATATATATATATATATATATATATATATATATATATGTATATGTGTGTGTGTGTGTGTATATGTACATTGCTCAAAAAAATAAAGGGAATACATAAGCAACACAATGTAACTCCAAGCAACACTAACTGACAATCAATTTCACATGCTGTTGTGCAAATGGAATAGACAACGGATGGAAATCATTGGCAATTATCGAGACACACTCAATAAAGGAAGGTTCTGCAGGTGGGGACCACAGACCATATCTCAGTACCAATGCTTTCAGGCAGATGTTTTGGTCACTTTTGAATGTTAGTTGTGCTTTCTCACTTGTGGTAGCATGAGACGGACTCTACAACCCACACACGTGGCTCAGGCAGTGCAGCTCATCCAGGATGGCACATCAATGCTAGCTGCGGCAAGAAGGTTTGCTGTGTCTGTCAGCGTAGTGTACAGAGGCTGGAGGCACTACTAGGAGACAGGCCAGTACACCAGGAGACGTGGAGGCGGCCATAGGAGGGCAACAACCCAGAAGCAGGACTGCTACCTCCACCTTTAGGCAAGGAGGAACAGGAGGAGCACTGCCAGAGCCCTGTGTCTGCACAAACGGTTAGAAATTGACTCCATGAGGATGGTATGAGGGCTCGACGTCCACAGATGAGGGTTGTGCTTACAGCCCAACACCGTGCAGGATGCTTGGCATTTGCCACAGAACACCAGGATTGGCAACTTCGCCACTGGGCCATGTGCTCTCCACAGATGAAAGCAGGCTCACACTGAGCACATGTGACAGATGTGACAGAGTCTGGAGATGCCGTGGAGAGCGATTTGCTGCCTGCAACATCCTTCATCCTGACTGGTTTGGCAGTGGGTCAGTAATGATGTGGGGTGGCATTTCTTTGGAGGTCCACACAGCCCTCCATGTGCTCCCCAGAAGTAGCCTGACTGCCATTAGGTACCAAGATGAAATCCTCAGACCCCTTGTGAGACCATATGCTGGTGCAGGATGATGCCAGACCTCATGTGGCTGGAGTGTGCCAGCAGTCCCTGCAAGATAAAGGCATTGAAGCTATGGACTGGACCGCTTGTTCACCCAGCCCTGAATCCGATTGAGCACACCTGGAACATCATGTCTCTCTTCAGCCACCAACGTCACATTGCACCACAGACTGTCCAGAAGTTGGCAGATGCTTTAGTCGAGGTCTGGGAGGAGATCCCTCAGAAGACCATCCACAACCTCATCAGGGGCATGCCCAGGCATTGTAGGGAGGTCATACAGGCACGTGGAGGCCACACACACTACTGAGCCTCATTTTGACATGTTTTAAGGACATTACATCAAAGTTGGATCAGCCTGTAGTGTGTTTTTCCACTTTAATTTTGGGGGTGACTCCAAATCCAGGCCTCCATTGGTTAATAAATTTGATTTCCATTGATGATTTTTGTGTGATTTTGTTATTGCATTCAACTTTGTACAGAGCAAAGTATTCAATGAGACGATTTCATTCATTCAGAAGTGTTATTTGAGTGTGCCTTTTATTTTTCTTGAGCAATCTATCTGTCTATCTATCTATCTACACTCACCGGCCACTTTATTAGGTACACCTGTCCAACTGCTCGTTAACACTTAATTTCTAATCAGCCAATCACATGGCGGCAACTCAGTGCATTTAGGCATGTAGACATGTCAAGACAATCTCCTGCAGTTCAAACCGAGCATCAGTATGGGGAAGAAAGGTGATTTGAGTGCCTTTGAACGTGGCATGGTTGTTGGTGCCAGAAGGGCTGGTCTGAGTATTTCAGAAACTGCTGAACTACTGGGATTTTCACGCACAACCATCTCTAGGGTTTACAGAGAATGGTCCGAAAAAGAAAAAACATCCAGTGAGCGGCAGTTCTGTGGGCGGAAATGCGTTGTTGATGCCAGAGGTCAGAGGAGAATGGTCAGACTGGTTTGAGCTGATAGAAAGGCAACAGTGACTCAAATAGCCACCCGTTACAACCAAGGTAGCCAGAAGAGCATCTCTGAACGCACAGTACGTCCAACTTTGAGGCAGATGGGCTACAGCAGCAGCAGACCACACCGGGTGCCACTCCTTTCAGCTAAGAACAGGAAACTGAGGCTACAATTTGCACAAGCTGATCGAAATTGGACAACTGAAGATTGGAAAAACGTTGCCTGGTCTGATGAGTCTCGATTTCTGCTGCGACATTCGGATGGTAGGGTCAGAATTTGGCGTCAACAACATGAAAGCATGGATCCATCCTGCCTTGTATCAACGGTTCAGGCTGGTGGTGGTGGTGTCATGGTGTGGGGAATATTTTCTTGGCACTCTTTGGGCCCCTTGGTACCAATTGAGCATCGTTGCAACGCCAAAGCCTACCTGAGTATTGTTGCTGACCATGTCCATCCCTTTATGACCACAATGTACCCAACATCTGATGGCTACTTTCAGCAGGATAATGCGCCATGTCATAAAGCTGGAATCATCTCAGACTGGTTTCTTGAACATGACAATGAGTTCACTGTACTCCAATGGCCTCCACAGTCACCAGATCTCACAGTCACCGCATCTTTGGGATGTGGTGGAACGGGAGATTCGCATCATGGATGTGCAGCCGACAAATCTGCGGCAACTGTGTGATGCCATCATGTCAATATGGACCAAAATCTCTGAGGAATGCTTCCAGCACCTTGTTGAATCTATGCCACGAAGAATTGAGGCAGTTCTGAAGGCAAAAGGGGGTCCAACCCGTTACTAGCATGGTGTACCTAATAAAGTGGCCGGTGAGTGTATATATTTGCAGGAGTACCCGGCTTCGCATGGGTATATTTAATTTTTTGTTTGTGTAGTGGCCCCATAAGAATTGTCCAGTTTTGTACCAGTGTGTTTTGTATATCATTTGTGTGTGTCCATAAGTATCATGTGATCATGTGTATCACATTTCGGATTTCAGTGAAAAACCTGCGATCGGTTGTTATGGAGACCTGGAGTAAAGCTGTGTGTATGTGACCTTGTGTAACAGTGTCATCCACAGCGCTCTGCCCCTTTAAGGCTGACATAAAGTAGTGAAGAAAAATGGCTGGGTTGCTATGGAAACCTGGAGTATAACTCTAATATGTGCAGGGCCGTGTATCTAATCCTCCGGCGTGTGGTACTGTATGCTAACGCACGTATCTATTCCACTGGCATGTGGTACTGTGTGGAGTGGTGCATATCTAATCCTCCCCTGTGTGGTATTGTGTGCATTGGTGCATATCTAATTCTCTGGCGAGTGGTATTGTGTGCAGTGGCGTATCCAATCCTCCGGCGTGTGGTATTGTGGGCAGTGGCGCATATCTAATCCTCTGGCGTGTGGATTTGTGTGAAGATGCGTGCATCTAATCCTCCAGCTTGTGGTACTGTGTGCAGACATGTGTATTTAATCCTCCGGCATGTGGTACTGTGTGCTGACTTGTGTATCTAATTCTCCAGCGAGTGGTACTATGCGCAGACGTGCATATCTAATCTTCCGGCATGTGGTATTGTATGCTGACCTGTGTATCTAATCCTCTGGCATGTGGAACTGTGCAGACGCGCATATCTAATCTTTAGCCATGTGGTACTTTGTACAGTCATGCGTATATAATCTTCCGGCGTGTGGTACTGTGTGAAGACGCACGTATCTAATCCTCTGGTGTGTGATATTGTGTGCTGACCTGTGTATTTAATCCTTCAGCGTGTAGTACTTTGTGCAGATGCGCGTATCTAATCCTCTAGCATTTGGAACTGTGTGCAGACGCACGTATCTAATCTTTCGGCGTGTGGTACTTTGTGCAGATGCGCGTATCTAATCCTCTGGCATGTGGAACTGTGTGCAGAAGTGCGTATCTAATCTTTAGCCATGTGGTACTTTGTGCAGACACGCGTATCTAACCCTTCAGTGTGTGGAATTGTGTGCAGAAGCGCATATTTAATCCTCTGGTGTGTGGGACTGTGTGCAGATGCACGTATCTAATCTTCCTTCGTGTGATACTGTGAGCTGACCTGTGTATCTAATCCTTCGGTGTGTGGTACCATGTGCAGACGTACGGATCTAATCCTTTGGGTTGTGGAACCATGTGCAGACGTGCATATCTAATCCTCTGGCGTGTGACACTGTGTGCTGACCTGTGTATCTAATCCTTCAGCGTGTGGTACTTTCAGCAGACACACGTATCTAATCTTCTGGCATGTGGAACTGTGTGCAAACGCGCATATCTAATCCTCTGGCATGTGGAACTGTGTGCAGATGCGCCTATCTAATCCTTTGGTTTGTGGAACTGTGTGCAGATGCGCCTATCTAATCCTTCGGTTTGTGGAACTGTGTGCAGATGCACATATCTAATCCTCTGGCATGTGATACTAGGTACTTATCTGTATATCTAATCCTCTGATGACTGGGTGTATTGCAGTTGGAATATGAGTGAAAGACTTGCAAGTTTGTATTGGCTAATGGGGGGGTCAGGGTGTTGGGAAAGCTGTATATCCGGAACAGTACGTCCGAGTGAGTTGGGGCCTCATCTTAAACCTTCCCGACACCTGAAGTATCTGTGTGCCAAATTTGGTGAAGATCGATCCAGTCGTTTGATTGTGCACAGAGAACAGACAGACAAGAATTCATTTTTCTCTCTATATTATAAAAATGAATTTCTATCTGTCTGTCTGTCTGTCTGTCCTCAATGCGTGACCAAACGACTGGACCGATCTTCACCAAATTTGGTACAGAGATACTTCAGGTATCCAGGAAGGTGTAAGATGAGACTCCAACTCACTCGGACGTACTGTTGCTGAGATACAGCATTCCCAACACAATGCTCCCCCCTTAGCCAATACAAACCTGCAAGTCTTTCACTTATATTCCAACTGCAATACACATGGTCACTCCACATGTACAATACAACACTGATATCCAAACTGAGATACACGCATCAGAGGATTAAATACACAGATCAGCACACAGTATCACACGAAGGAAGATTAGATACGTGCATCTGCACACAGTCCCACACACCAGAGGATTAAATATGCGCTTCTGCACACAATTCCACACACTGAAGGGTTAGATACGTGTGTCTGCACACAGTTCCACATGCCAAAGGATTAGATACGCGCCTATTCACACAATAACACACAGGGAGAATTAGATACGTGCATCTGCACACAGTTCCACACATCAGAGGATTAGATATGCGCATCTTCACACAGTTCTACACGCCAGAGGATTAGATACACGCGTCTGCACACAGTACCACATGCCGTAGGATTAGATACGTGTGTCTACACACAGTTCCACACGCCATAGGATTAGATACACGCCTCTTCACACAGTACCACACAGGGGAGGATTAGATACGTGCATCTGCACACAGTACCACACGACCGAGGATTAGATATGTGTGTCTGCACACAGTCCCACACTCTGAAGGATTAGATATGGGTGTCTGCACATAGTACCACACAGGGGAGGATTAGATACGCACGTCTGCACACAGTTCAACACACCGGAGGAATAGATACGCGTGTCTACACACAGTTCTACACACCGTAGGATTAGATACACGCCTCTTCACACAATACCACACAGGGGAGGATTAGATACGCGCGTCTGCACACAGTACCACACGACCGAGGATTAGATATGCGGGTCTGCACACAGTCCCACACTCTGAAGAATTAGATATGGGTGTCTGGGCATAGTACCACACGGGGGAGGATTAGATACGCACGTCTGCACACAGATCAACACGCCGGAAGATTAGATACGCACATCTGCACACAGTACCACATGCCGTAGGATTAGATACGCACATCTGCACACAGTTCCACACACCAGAGGATTAGATACGTTCATTTGCACACAGTTCTACACACCAGAGGATTAGATACACGCGTCTGCACACAGTACCACATGCCGTAGGATTAGATACGCGTGTCTACACACAGTTCCACATGCTGTAGGATTAGATACGCACCTCTTCACACAATACCACACAGGGGAGGATTAGATACGTGCATCTGCACACAGTACCACACTTTGGAGGATTAGATTCATGTCTCTGCATACAGTACCACATCCCAGAGAATTAGATACGCATCTCAGCACACAGTACCACACGGGGAGGATTAGATACATGCGTCTGCATGCAGTACCACATGGGGAGGATTAGACATGCGCATCTGCACACAGTACCACACACCAGAGGATTGGATAAGCACATCTTCACACAGTTCGTCACACCAGAAGATTAGAAACGCACGTCTGTTGTAATATTAGATACGCGCGTCTGCACACAGTTTTACATGCGGGAGGATTAGATAATCGCGTCTGCACACAGTATCACATGCCGGAGGATTGGATATGTGCATCTGCACACAGTTCCACACACCAGAGGATTAGATACGCACGTCTGCACACAGTACCACATGCCGTAGGATTAGATATGCGCATCTGCACACAGGTCCACATGCCAGAGGATTAGATACGCGCGTCTGCAAACATAACCACACGCCGGTGGATTGGATACGTGCATCTTCACACAATACCACACACCAGAGGATTAGATACATGCCAATGCACACCATACCATATGGGAGAGGATTAGATATGTGCCTCTGCACACAAAACCACACGCCAGACAATTAGATACGCATCTCAGCACACAGTACCACACGCCAGAGGATTAAATACGCGCGTCTGCACACAGTTTCACTTGCCAGAGGATTAGATATGCGCCTCTTCACACAATAACACATAGGGAGGATTAGATATACACGTCTGCACACAATACCACACGGGGGAGGATTAGATACATGCCTCGGCACACAGTACCACACGCTGTAGGATTAGATACGTGCCTCAGCACAGAGTACCACATGCCGTTGGATTAGATAAACGGCTCTGCACAGAGTACCACACATTAGAGTTTTACTCCAGGTTTCCATAGCAACCCAGTCATTTTACTTCACTGTTGTATGTCAGCTTTAAAGAAGCAGGGCACTGTGGATGACACTGTTACACAAGGTCACATTCACACAACTGATCACAGGCTTTTCACTGATATCCAAAATGAGATACAGAGACAAACAAACATGGCAAAATAAGGGGAAACTAAAACATTAAGTCATCATAAGTTCCCCCGGAAGAAAGCAGTGCGCCGAAACGCGCGTCGGGGACTATCACTTGAATGTACTCTTCTGTCCTGACTTAGTCTGGGAGTCTCTTTCGGCCACAGTGCTTGTTCCTCCACTAGAGGGAGCTGGTGTATCATTATAACACTATACCTTGATGTCTTTTTATTTGCAGTATTGCTATAATTGTACTCTGGCATTTATATGTCTTGTTTTACAGTCCATTCATGACAACTTTGTCAATTTTGCATCTGCTGTGCTAATTTGTATATATTGGCCTATTTCTGAGTCTCCTTGTTTTACATTTCTGATGTAACTTGTCACATTCGTGATATTTTGTGATACTTATTGCAGCGATTTTGCTCATCTAGCACCTTTGTGCCCACTGTCATCTGGTGGTTTTGTGATGTTAGTCACCTTTTAACTTATTATTTAATTATTTATCTATATATGTGTGTTGTTCCTTAATAAAATTTATATTTTGTATCTTTATCCTGTGGTTCGTTTCTTCGGTTTTCTGTCCAAAATGAGATACACATAATCACATGACGCTTATGGACACACACACAAACAACATACAAAATACACCAGTGCAAAATTGGACAATTCTCATGGGGCCACTACACAAACAAAAAATGTAATATACCCATGCGAAGCCAGGTCCTCCTGCTAGTATAATATATCTCTCTATCTTATAAAAATGATTTTCTGTTTGTCTGTCTATATGTCTGTCTGTTCTTTATGCGCGACCAAACGACTGAACCGATCTTCACCAAATTTGGCACACAGATACTTCAGGTGTCCGGGACGGTTCAAGAGGAGAACCCAACTCACTTGGACGTACCGTTCCGAAGATACAGCTTTCCCAAAACCCTGACCCCCCATTAGCCAAAACAAACCTGCAAGTCTTTCACTCATATTCCAGGTTTCACTCATATATACATAGTCACTCCACATGTACAATCCAACACTGATATCCAAACTGAGATACACCCATCAGAGGATTAGATACACAGGTCAGCACACAGTATCACTTGTCAGAGGATTAGATACGCGCGTCTGCATAAAGTTCCACAAGCTGAAAGATTAGATAAGCGCGTCTGCACATATTTCCACAAGGTGAAGGATTAGATACGCACGTCTGCACACAGTTGCACATGCCAGAGGATTAGATACATGCGTCGCAAAGTACCACACGCTGGAGGATTACATACACAGGTCAGCACACAGTATCTCATGGCAGAGGATTAGATACACGCGTCTGCACACAGTTCTACACACTAGCGGATTAGATGCGCGCGTTTGCACAAAGTAACACACGCCAAAAGGTTAGATACGCGTGTCTGCACACAGTTCCAAATGCCAGAGGATTAGATACATACGTCTGCACAAAGTACCACACGCTGGAGGATTAGATACACAGGTCAGCACCAGGGTCGGACTGGCCCACCGGGGAACCGGTGAATCCCCTGGTGGGCCCCGAGCCCTGACTGTTAAGTCCTCATTTTACCAAAGCAGATGTACTGGACAGGGGCCCGATCAGGCTCCTGTCCAATGCATTTGCCTCAACACACAGTGGCCATTAGCTGATGCTGAAGCTGTACATGGTGTCCTCCCGATATATAGGGAAAGTACATATTGGGAGGACGCCATGTGCTCCTTCAGCATCAGCTAATGGCCGCTTGTAATCCTGCTCTTAGCTGCTTCCCTATGAGGACCTGCTGTGCTGCCCGGACTTCCTCCCTCCCTCCGCCTCCTCCTCACAGTGAGTTCTCTCACATCGTAGCATATGGGGAAGACAGGAAGACGTCTGGTTACAATGGTTCAGTGCTGGAAAATGTGAGTATATTCTTTTGGTAAATTCTGTATAATATATATATATATATATATATATATATGTGTGTGCATTTGTGTAAAATATGTGTCTTGTATATTATTTGAGTACTGTATGTTTGTATACAGGTGTATGTGAGTATATACAGTATGCTATAATTATGTGTATGTGTGAGTGTATGTATATATGTGAGTGTATATAGTATTCATACATTCATATAAGTATATATATGACATATATGGTATGTGAATGTATATAAATGTATATGTGTTTATATATGCTTATAAACACATAATTTATATACATTCACATACCATATATGTCATATATATACTTATACGAATGTATGAATACTATATATACTCACATATATACATACACATTAGTATAGCATACAGTATATACTCACATATACCTGTATACAAACATACAGTACTCAAACAATAATAATGTATATGTATGAGTATATATGCTATAATAATCTATATGTGTAATGTGTAATAATTTTATATGTGTGAGTAGATATGGTATATGCATTAGACCTGGTTCACATCTGCGTTCGGTAATCCGTTTGGGGAGTCCGAATGCATTCGCAAACGGTGAGCAGTGAGAGCACATGGACCCCATAGACTATAATGGAGTCCGTTTACTCTCACTGCACATCGCTTGCTAATGCGTTTGGTAGTCCATTTGGGGGGGGGGGTCCCCAGATCGATTATCAAACGCAGATGTAAACAGGCCTGAGTGTGTAGGTAAATGGTGTGTGTAATCCCATCCACACATTGCAGAAAAATACATGCAGCGGACACACTGCAATTTCCAAAACTGTTGCGTTTTTGAAAATCGCAGCATGCCACTTATACCTACAGAAACATCTGCGGTTTCCCTATAGGTATAATGGAAGCAGAGAGTCCTCAGAGGAAACCTCTGTGGAGTTTCTGCAATAAGTACGGTGAGAAAAACTGATGTGTTGCTGCCGGGGTTTTTCCCGCAGCGCTTTTTCCTGTGAGATGCTACATGGGGCCTCATCCTTATAGTGTAGTACACAGTATATTGAGATGATCAGGATGAGACGCAACTCAAAAACCCTGTGGAATAAATAGCAGTGAATCTCAATGTATTTTTTCCACAGTGTTTTTCATTGAGTATTTGATGCATTTTCTCCCGATTGCACAGCTGAAAGTAACCGGCCTTGTTTTTAGAAGAGCTTGCATTTTAGAGGTTGCGACTGTTCCACATTTTTTTTCCTGCAATGTGTGGATGAGGTCAATTCTGGTTCTGTACAACACAAATTTTTTTTGCTGTAGTAGACAAAGATGTGTTTCTGCAATGTGCGGTTTCAGGTATTTCTGGGCTATACTGAGCATAGGCCATAAGAAAGATTAACCCTGGACAACCTCTTTAGTATGCCCCACACAGTTTAACGTCCCCCTTCTGCACAGGATGTTACCCCATCACTGCTCCAACACAATATAATGGCCCCATCACTATTCTCCATACATTATGGGGGACCAGTGAAGAGGCCAGTGTATGGGGGGGACCAGTGGAGTGGCCATAAAAAACTTGGCCCAGACATTCCCTTAAAAGAGGTTAGGGGGATATAGTCACTCCATAGGGAGAGACCACCATTTAGGTGTGTGGACTCTTATTAAGCCATTAGCGCTCCACTGTGCAAGGGAACATGGGAAGAATATGCAAATTTGTTTTCCATGATGTAATTAGCAAGTCAGTGCCTCAGTCATGCAGTCCAATAGAGGGCGCTCCCTGAGGATATGCAAGTCTGTCTTCCATGATGTAATTAGGAAGACAGAGTCTCTTAAAATAGGTTGTTTATAAACTGGAGTGATCACTGTGGTGGCCGCCAGGGAGGTGTAAAAATAAAAAAATAAATAAAAAGTATACTCACCTGTCCCCAGCACCCCGTTGTCCCACACCTGTGTCTGTTCGGTCTCACAGTCTCATTTCTGGAAATCCTATACCTAATTGGTCTCAGCGATCACATGAGGTGCAGGACTCCCAGCAAGGAGACTGAAAGGACACTGGCAGCGGACAACGGTGCGCCGAGGACAGAAGAATATTCTTTTTTATTTATTTGTTTTTTATTTTACACCTCCCGCCCGGAACATGAGTTACTCCAATTCCTGGACAACCGCTACTTCACACGGAGGAAGTTGGCAGCGGATTTTGATGCGGAATCCGCATCAAAATCAGCTGCCAAAAATGGCTCCTATTGACTTCAGTGGGAGCCGCTTGATTTTTTTTAGCTAGTTGCGAAAAAAGAAGCAAGCTGCCCTATCTTGCCACAGACTCTGTGGCTGAATCAGTCGCTGCAGCACGAGGCTTCGGCCCATTCATTTGGGCCTAATCCAGAGCATTCCGCGACATTCATGTAACTCCATGTGAACTAGGCCTAAAGAATTTATCCATCTTTCTACTATTGATGGTATGTCCTCAGGATAGACCATCAATATTACATCTACAATGATACAACAGCCAGGACCTCTGCAGATCAGCTTTTTCCAGGACAGAGCAGCAACAGGTAATAGTATCATTTCTAGGAGCCATGCTGTTCACTTGCCATACAACGTGTAGCAGTAGGTTTAGGTAGTTCGCAAGGTATAGTGGGTGAGCAGCATGGCTCCTGACATGTTATTACCTTTAGCCATCATGTCTCGGACCGCTGATCTGCAGGGTCCTGGTGGTGGGCCCCTAGAAACAATTCCACTGGTGGGCCCTAGACATCCCAGTCCGACACTGGTCAGCACACATTAACACACGCCAGAGGATTAGATACTCATGTCTGCACAAAGTACCACACTACGGAGGATTAAATATGCATGTCTGCACACAGTTCCACATGCCAGAAGATTAGATATGCGTGTGTGCACAAAGAATCACATGCTGGAGGATTAGATGAACAAGTCAGCACACAGTACCACATGTCAGTGGATTAGATACACGTGTCTGCACACAGTTCAACATGCCAAAGGATTAGATACGAGCGTTTGCACACAGTTCCACAAGCCAGAGAATTAGATACGCACGTCTGCACAAAGTACCACACACCAGAGGATTAAATACACAAGTCATTATATACAGGTGACTAAAACACTGGGAATAGTTGCAGTGGGAAAGGGTCCCAATCCGTCTCCGTAAGGTTTAAAAAGATCCCACTGATGTTTGGATGCAATCAAAATTTATTTGAGACAATTGTAGAATTCACAACAGATGGTGTACACCATTGATTGCATCCAAACATCAGTGGGATCTTTTTAAACCTTAAATACACAAGTCAGCACACAGTATCAGACGCCAGAGAATTCGATACACGCATCTTCACACAGTACCATTTGCCGGCAGATGATTAGATATGTACATCTGCATACAGTACCACACGCTGGAGGATTAGATACACATGTCTTCACACAGTACCACATGCCCGAGGATTAGATACGCACCACTGCACACAATACCACATGCAGGAGGATTAGATACGCACATCTGCACACAGTTCCACACGCCACAGGATTAGCTATGCGCAACTGCAGACAATACCACATGCTGGAGGATTGGATACGCGCCAATGCACACAGTGACACACGCCACCGGATTAGATACGCACATCTACACACAATTCTACATGTCGGAGGATTAGATACATGCTTCTTAACACAGTTTTACACACCAGAGGATTAGATTTGTGCATCTAAACACAGTTACACATACCGCAGGATAAGATACGCACGTCTTTACACAATACCACGTGTTGCAGGATTAGATATGCAAGTCTGTGCACAGTTCCACATGCCGCAGGATTAGATACACACGTCTTTACACAATACCACACAATGGAGGATTAGATACACACCTCTGCAAACAATACCACACGGTAGAGGATTAGATACGCACTACTGCACACAATACAACACAGAAAGGGTTAGATACACTTGTCTGCACACAGTACCTCATGCCAGATGATTAGATACGCATGTCAGCACACAGTACCACACACCGGAGGATTAGATACGTGCATCTATACACAGTTACACATGCCAAAGGATTAGATACACACGTCTGTATACACTTCCAAATGCCGGAGGATTAGATACGTATGTCTTTACACAATACCACACGATGGAGGATTAGATACGTGCCACTGTACACAATACCACCCGCCGAAGGATTAGATACACGCTACTGCGCACAATACCGCACGGGAAGGGTTAAATACACGCGTCTTCACACAATTCCACATGCCAGAGGATTAGAAACGCACCACTGCACACAATACCACACACCGGAGGATTAGATACACGGCTCTGCACAGAGTACCACATATTAGAGTTTTACTCCAGGTTTCCATAGCAACCCAGCCATTTTTTTTCACTGCCTTATGTCAGCTTTAAAGGGGCAGGGCACTGTGGATGACACTGTCACACAAGGTCACATACACACAGCTTAACTCCAGTTCTCCATAACAACCAATCGCAGGTTTTTCACTCATAACTGAATTGAGATGCTTATGGAAACACACAAACGATATACAAAATACACCAGTGCAAAACTGGACAATTCTTATGGGGCCACTACACAAAAAAAAATTAAATATACCCGTGCAAAGCCGGGTCCTCCTGCTAGTATATATATACAGCATATGTATGTACAGTATATAAATAGATAAGGAACAGGCAGCACTCCAAATTGATGAATAAAAAGTCATGTATGGATTTATTCCAACTGCAGCGTTTCGGTTCTACATACACAGATCCTTTCTCAAGCAAGTCCATAGTACAAATGCAAACTCCATATAGTGAAACACAGTACAGTTCACATAAATTAGGTAATTACAAAAATGAATGTTTTTTTTTTTATCAGAAAATGAAATGTGTTTTTAAATAATGATTATTTTTGACCCCCCCCCCCCTATTTTTCTTTAAAAAAGATCATAGATTGTTCATAAACGCTTGTAGTTTGCCCTGCATGATGCTAATTATAAAGCATTCACATCTTTTGCACATGTTGCTTATCTCCTTCACTCTCCATATGTGAGTACCATGCTGCAAGTCCTTCAGTATCTATGAAACCCTCTAACCATTCAAGGAAGAATGCCAGTCTGATGGAGACAGGGGAGACGCTAGAAAATGTACTTTACATGCTGTGATCATATGTGTGAACCAAGCACCACCTGCTCCTGGCTGCTCTGGTAGTCAAGAAAGTTTAGTCAAATGCTGCATTCATCAGTAATGACATCACGCTCATGGTGGCTGTGTCTAACAACTGAATACATGTGCACAATGAATGGCACATCATAAAAAACAATAATGAAATCATTTTAACAGAGACTGTTGCTCACACATTTCTTCACAATAGTAAAAAACTTTAATTTGATCTAATTTAGTAAAATTCATGTAGAAATTATATATTTCTTAATGCCCCTTTAAATTTATAAATTTATCCTCTAATTACCATGATATGAAAGAGTTAACAGACTTGGTATGTTGTTTTGACTTAAAGGGGTTTTTAGCTGCACCCAAAAACGTTTAGCAGTGTTTTGAGTGATTTCTGGCTTTCTGTAGGAGCTCCTGGTGTCCTCTGCATCTTGTTTACACAGGTAGCTTCCTGCTGTCTTATCCTACAACTACCTTGATGCATTGCAGTTCACTCAGATCCCCCCTTCTCACTTCCTTCTTCACCACCCCACCATTACCCTAGCTAGCCCGCGGACTACCAGCCCTACCTACCAAGCTAACTAACTCAGTCCCCCTTCCCCCTCCCCACCCCATCATACTTACCTGTCTTGTCCTGGAGATGACTTTCGTTGGTGCCGATGTTCCCTCTTCTTCCCTCACCTGGGAGCTGGAGCCTGCACAATAAAATGCCGAAAGAAGCAAATATAAGCAGAGAGCCTACCATGTATGTGCTTTGGATCTCCTTTAACGGGTGCAGTTTTGAAAATGGGTTTATTCATGTGTCTTTCAAATCTCATTCAGAACTCAATTAGTACCTTGAAAAATGGGTTTTGGAAATGTTTTTGAAAATTTGGAAAAATGTTTAATTTCTAAGCCTTATAATTGCCTGAAAAAAATGACGAAAGGATGTTTAAAGGGGCTCTATCAGCATAATCATGCTGATAGAGCCCCACATATGCGTGAATAGCCTTTAAAAAGGCTATTCAGGCACCGTTATATTAAACTACCCCTCGTTTTAAAATAATACCCTAAAAAAGAATGTGATCTACTTACTCATCGTGCACGCTGGGCGGGCATTCAGGGTGCGCCGTCTTCTTCATCCATGCCTCTTCTTCCTCCGCATGATTTTGCTGATAGAGCCCCTTTAAAGTTTGATGACAAAGTAAGGCAGAGATATAGTACATTACATTTTGAACTAATTTCGGTGCTTTGCCTATCTGTAAGAAAAGCAGATAATTTCAAACATTTTAAGTTGCATATGTTTCTAAATTTTTGTCAATTTTTTTCATAATTAAACACAAAACAAATCCAATAGAATTTAACACAACACTAACACATAGTACAATGTATCACAAATAAATTAACAATCCTTGGAATCTTGTGCTTCTGTCTCCTGCATAGGTTTCAGCTTTCAAAGCTGCCTGGAACAATTAAGTTTAAGATTAAGATTAAGTTTAAGATTAATTGCAGTCAAAAATAACGGATAGACTAGGGATTTTCTGTTTGGAATCGCAATTGGAAATATTTCTGCATATTTCACTACCAGCAAAGTTGATAAAGCTTAAATATATCATCTACACCTTGGAGGAAAAAAAAAATCCACAATAGAAATTGTCCTGTGGGGTTGACTTTAAATTTACAGCATGTCAGCGTATGCTGTGGATCTGAAGCAAAATCCACAATGAAAAAGTAGTCTATGCAGATGTATGTTTGACATCTATAGGCATTTTAATCAAATTGTCTTACTTGCCTATAGCAACCAATCCTAGCAGAAGATGAAATGAAAGCTACTGTGTGATTGGGCGCTTACGCAACAAAGTGTTTTTCTTTTAGTCAATTTGATAAATTTCACTGTATCAAAGTACTATACATTAACAGATGGCTCTAAGGAAACTACCAGCCTTGTATCTTTGTTGTCATACAGCACCATCTGATGGTAAATTATGAAACTGCATATTACCAAAAGGCATTGCATATCGCTTCCAAAACACCATAACAACAATGAGGCTTGGACATGGAAACATCATGGTGTGAGGCTGTTTTTCATCATATGGCACTTGAAAAGTTCATATAACTGAGGGAAGGATGAATGGACAAATGTATAGACACATGCTTGAAAAAATCTGCTGCCAACTACAAGGATAATGATGAATAAGGATGAAACAAGGGTGGACACTTCAGCAAGACAATGATTCCAAACACAGTGTTACGGTTCTGTGTATATATATATATATATATATATATATATATATATATATATATATATATATAATATTCAAAGCAACAGAACCTCTAGTCTGCAAGACACTGCAGCGAGGTCCACAGGCCCAATGGTGAGCGGCTGTATGTCTGATTAGTCCTCTACCAGTTAAGCTGCACTGGCAGATATGTGACACGATACTTAATGTGAACACGCTGCAAGAAAGCCCTGCCAGTTAACCTCACTGGGAAGGTGCAACAGTACAGCTAACACAGCAAGGCTGCCAAGGGTTAACAGTCACCCCAGGTCAGCAACTAAACATGCTCCTGCAACAGCCAGGAGAGTAAAGGAAGTTTGACAGTATAGAGGGGCTATCTGAAAGACCAAACCTGCTGCAACTCTACAGGCTGGAACAATGTCTATTGCTCCTAGCCCTGGGTTAAAGCTGGCAGTTCAGGATTTACTGGTAAAAGAGGATAAGGAAAACCCCACAGAGAGGCCTAGTCTGACACCTGCCTGAATACTGGAGCTAGCCCTAACCTACTGTACTGTACTGAACAAACTTCATTCAATCTGATTCAAAGTGTGAGCGCTGGGCGGGCGTTGGCTCACACTTTTTAAAGGGAAGTCCCCGCCCAGTAGGGGCGGTGGTAATAACCTCACTGCTCATGCCCAGTGGGTGAGAAATGGCACTTAGCCTGTGAGCGGCTCCAATAGGTCTGAGCATGCTCAGTAGGCCGAAAGCTGGACTTACACTCTAGACACCTCACTACATGAGGCCGAGGGTTAGATTGATCCGCAGGTGTTGTGTGCAGAGAGTGAACCCTGCGGGACCCAATCCTAACACACAGCCAAGGAAACTTTCAATTGGTTTCAGAGAAAGAAAATAAAGCTGCTAGAATGGCCCGGACAATCACGTGACCTGAATTCAATAGGTAACACTGGTCAACAGCCAAAATGTTTTGGGCATCAAACCAGTTGTTCTTAACTAATTTTGGGGTGCTCAGATTGAAATTGATGCTAAAATTTTAAAATTGGCTTTACTTTTCATGATATAGACGTGCATTTTATATTTCTATTTATATTTGGTTAAGAAAGCCTACCACCTGTATTTTGGCTGCAAAATAGGCAACCAGGAAACGAGTTGGGCTCCACACATATGCTGTAATACATGTTCTTCAAATCTCAGACAGTGGTTGAACCGAAAGAGACAGTCTATGCCGTTTGCAGTGCCAATGGTCTGGAGAGAGCCATCTGACCATGGTGACAATTGCTACTTTTGCAAGGTGCCTCCAATTGGGAAAGGAATTTCAAAAAGAAAGAAGTGGACTTTACAGTATCCGAATATTCCATCTGCGATACGCCCAGTAGCTCATTCTGAAGAATTGCCAGTTCCAAATGCTCCAGAAACATTCTCGCTCGATTCCACTGACGAGGAAGAAGGAGTTTGTCATGAACCATCTACCTCGTCAGATCCAGACTTTCCTGCATCACTCTCCACTGAACCGCACCTTATATCGCAAAGTGAACTTAACGATCTTGTTAGAGATCTAGACCTGCCCAAGAGTAAGGCCGAGCTCTTAGGTTCCAGACTTCAACAGTGGAATCTGTTGGCAGATGATGTTCGAATTTCTTTCTTTAGGAACCGTCAACAGTCTCTTGTCCAATTCTTCTTCATGGAGGGTGATCTTGTTGTATGCAGTAACGTTTGTAGTTTAATGGATGCTCTCAAAATCAGCTATAACCCCGATGAGTGGAGGCTATTTACCGATTCATCAAAGCTAAGTCTTAAAGCTGTCTTACTTCACAATGGCAATGCACTACCATCAGTTCCAATTGGTTATGCTGTTCACATGAAGGAAACCTATAACAACATGAAAGAGCTCTTGAGATGCATAAACTATGATCAACATCTGCGGTGCCTCTGTGGTGACTTGAAGGTGGTAGCGCTAGTGCTTGGTCTACAGGGAGGATACACCAAGTACTGCTGCTTCCTATGTGAGTGGGACAGTCGTGCAAGATCAGAACACTACAAGAAAAGAGACTGGCCACTCAGAAAGTCACTGCAGCCAGGGACTAAAAATGTGATGCATCCAGCACTTGTTCAAGCAGGAAAGATTCTGTTACCTCCTTTACGTATCAAGCTTGGTCTTATGAAGAATTTTGTAAAGGCAATGGATAGAAATGAAGAGGCATTCAAATATTTCCTCTGTAAGTTTCCAAGGTTGAGTGAAGCGAAGATAAAAGCAGGAGTCTTTATTGGTCCTCAGATTCGTATGCTTCTTCAAGATGACAAGTTTTACCATTTGCTGCGTGGCAAAGAAAAGACTGCATGGGAAGCATTCAAGTTAGTCGTGACTAATTTCTTGGGAAACACCAAAGCAGATAATTATGAAGAGTTGGTTGAAAATCTCCTGAAGGCATATAAAAACCTGGGATATAACATGTCTTTAAAGATTCATTTCTTACACTCTCATCTAGACTTTTTTGCACCAAACTGTGGAGCGGTGAGCGATGAACATGGTGAACGATTTTATCAGGAAATTGCGACTATGGAAAAGAGATATCAGGGTAAATGGAACCCATCAATGCTTGCAGACTACTGCTGGACAATTATCAGAGACAATCCCATGTCTGAATACAAGAGACGTGTGTAAAGGAGCCGAATAGCAATTCAATAAGGATCTATGTTCCAAAGTTCAATAAACATACTTCATTTGTAAAAAAATTCTTAGATATGACTATAAATTATAGTTGATTTTAGATAGAACTAAGTTTCCTAAGAATATATTTCCAAAATTTTAAAAGCAGTAAACTTGCACCTCTATTATTGCAGAAGTAATAAATATGTATCATATTCTATACAATTCACAAAACAGTAAAATGAGAACCCTTCGATATCATAGAAACTAGAGCCAAATGACAGGTTTCCTTGTGATATTTGAATTCAGCACATAAAAATCATTAGGGAATGACTCATTTTATTTCAGAAACAAACAACTTTTGAAAATTTGTTGACCAGTGTAATCTATAGAAGGAACTAAGTCTGTGTTCATAGAAAGAGCCCACTGAACCTTCAGGATTGAAGAGTGTTTGTGTGGAAGAATGGGCTAAAGTGGTAAATAACTTTTAGTCAGTGTGTTGAATACTTTTATCATGTGTCATTTCTCATTATTACACATAACTTAATTTATGGACATCTATGGTTTGATTTCTTTGCCTGTGTCGATTGGATGGGTCGTTACCGTTATCTGGTGAGAATTAGCTCCTTTAGAAAATTGTCAATATGTTCAATACTTATTTTACCCACTGTATGCTACTTTTGGAGAAATACATAGGCTAGGCTTCTAATCCTGGGAGCACTGCCCTTAGGGCTCGTTCACATCTGCGTTGTCCTCTCCGTTCTGCAGGTTTCCGTTTCCTGCATAAAACAGAGCAGGATACAGAAACCTGCAGGAGACTTTCTCACCCATTCATTTGAATGGGTGAGAAAGCTGTCCGGCCGTGAGCAGCGGTGAGCGTTTTATGCTCTCTGCTGCGAAACCGGGTTTTTTAATCTGGACACAGAGTCGGACATGCAGTACTCAGTGTCCGGATTAAAAAATCCGGTTTCGCGGTGGAGAGCGCAAAACGCTCACCGCCGCTCACGGCCGGACCCGGTCTGCGCTTTGCGTCTTCTGGCATGCAGAAGACGGAAAGCACAGAATGGAAGGCTGAACGCAGGTGTGAACCTAGCGTTACTGCTCAAGCTGGATATTTGATGTAGCAGTGAAAGGATCAACTTTTCTTGCATGGGGTAGAGCAGGCAGGAGATGGTAGGGGTCTGAATGGCAAGAGCAGTGTTTCATGTACCTAACAGCCCTCCTTCAGTGCACCAACTGCATTATTTACAAAACACTTCAAATGGGCTGGCACAGACTGTACGCTACCAAACAGCCTTCAGTATTGGACACTGGAAGGCTGGGGGTACATAACATAATCTACTTTAGTGGCCCCTCCAGTATAATGCCCTTCCACACAATATAATGCCCTTTAGTGACCCCACCATACACTATAAAGTCCCACAGTGGCCCTCATACAGTTTAATTTCTCACAGTGGACCCTCCACACAGTATGTCAGACAATGGCCCCCATACAGTATAATATCACATAGTAGCCCCTCTACACTATAATGGATGATTATGTAGATAATCTGTTTTCCCATAGTCCAAACAACAGCACAACAGATGGGGTATTCCTGTCCCTGCGTGCAATCAGGACAGATGGAACTTTTGCTCAATCAAAGAACCTCCCCTATAAGAGGTCACCAGACCTCCCCCCCTTGTGTTAGTTATAAAGTAGAGATTTCCGAAACCCTTCAGAAAATTTAACAAAACAAAAATACAGGGAGGGAGCTTTGTGCTGCTGTTTGGACTATGGGAAAACAGATTATCTACATAATCCTCCATTCCCCATACGTCCAACACAGCAGCACAACAGATGGGGAGATAGCAAGAAACCCCCCCTAGGGTGGGACTTCCTGACAAACTGATGTCAATACCGAGCGCCCGAAGGCAGCCGCCTCCGCGCTAAAATCGTCCAAACTATCATGTCTGACAAAGTTAAGTGAGAACTCCAGGTTGCTGCCGCACAACTCTGGTCCAGGGAGATGGAATATCTCTCCACACATGTCGCAGCAACTGCACAAGTAGAATGTGCCCTTACAAACTCAGGCGGAAGTAGGCCCTCAGTACTGAATGCTTGAGAGATGGCCCCCTTGATCCATCTCGCCAATGTTGCCTTAGAGGCTCTACACCCTTTGTATTTACCGGAAAAACTTACCCGAAGGCTTTCAGCTCTCCTGAACGTTCTAGTGCATTCCAGATAGATTTGTAAGCCCCTTTGGAAAGAATAGTAAATACGGCTCAGAGGCTGCTAAAGCCTGCAGTTCTCCAGTACGCTTAGCTGATGTGACGGCTAAGAGGAATTCCACTTTGCAGAAGAGGAACTATAGTCCTACCTCTTGTAGTGGTTCAAAAGGGGGGCCCACAGAGCCCCTGCAGTACCATAGCTAAATCCCATTGGGGGATTGAGACTTGGATGGTGGGTCGGAGCCTAGCGGCCCCTCTTAAGGATTGACTTACCAACGGATCTTGAGACAATTTTATCCCTAATACGGCTGAAAGGGCAGCTACATGCACTTTTAATGTCACCGGGGTGAGGCCTTTCTCCAGCCCGCTTTACAAAACCTCCAATACCGACCCAATAACCGGTATTGCACGTTGATTCTCCATGCACCATTGCTGGTAAATTCTGCCAATCCTCATGTAGCTTCTATTCATAGAATCTGCCCTTGAGCAGGCCAGTGTTGTCTACATGGCCTGTGACAATCCCCCATGTCCGTATAGGGTGCGGTCAACCTCCAGGCTGTCAGGTTGAACCTCTTCAAGTCCTAGCATAGCCACTTGTTTTGGGTTACCAGGTTGTGAAGAAGTGGAAGCCTCCAGTAATTCCCTCGACTCATCTGTATGAGGTGGGTAAATCATGCCTTTTTCGGCCAGAACGGTACGATGGCAATCGCCAATACCTGGTCTTGTCTGTTCTTGGCCAATACCTTCGAAACCATGGGAAGTGGAGGGAAGATGTATGCCAGCCTGAACCTCCAAGGTATTGATAGGGCATCTACTGCGAAGGGGTTGTCCTCCTGGTAGAGGAAACAGAACCTCTCCACCTTGGCATTGTACTAGGTGGCCATCAGATCCACCTCGGGGAGACCCCACATCCGAGTCAACTGACAAAAGACCTCCTGGTTGAGGGACCACTCGCTCGACATTGCTTCTCCCCTGCTGAGCTGGTCTGCCAGCACGTTCAGATGTCCCCTTATGTGCACCACACTGAGGTGGCTTAGATTTTCCTCCGCCCAGGAAAAAAATCTGATCTGTTAGCTTGAGCAGGGAGGAGGACCTCGTCCCTCCCTGCTTGTTCAGGTAGAGGACCACTGTGACGTTGTCCGTCCTGACTCTGACCGCCTTGCCGCGTAGATCCCGGGTGAAGTATAGTAGGGTTCGATACACTGCACATAACTCACGCCAATTCGATGACTGAGAAGTCTCCAGTTGGCTCCATGTCCCTTGTGCCAGGGTCTCCCCAGATGCGCTCCCCAGCCATGGAGGGAGGCATCCGTTGTCAACAGGGTCCAGTCGGGCTGGACTGTGGACATCCCTTCCTTCAATAGGGACCACCATTGCAGTGATCGACGGGTACTGATGGACAACTGGATAGGCTTCTTCAGCACTGAGGGGCTACAGCTCCAAACCTTGAGGATCTTGCTCTGTAGTGGTCGCATATGCCATTGTGCCCATGGAACTGCATCCGCAGCTGCTGACATTAAATCTAGGACCTTCATTGCGGTTTTTACCCGAACCTCCCGCGTAACCGCCAGATGTTGCAACACCCGACAAATCTTCTCCTTCCAATTGTGAGGAAGAGATATCCACAATGAACCAAAGAACTGGATTCTGGTGATGGGGACGACTGCTGAGTTTTGACAATTGATCAGCCCGCCTAACTCTTCTAGGAAGGCGATAGTGATCCTTAGGTGGGCCGCGAGAACCTCTGTTGAGTGGGCCTTTAACAGCCAATCGTCTAGGTACGGTATGATGAATATACCTTGGAGCCGAAGAGCTGCAACGACCGGGGCCACAACCTTTGTAAAGGTGGGGGGGGGCTGAGGATATTCCGAACGGAAGAGCTGTGAACTGCAGATGACACAGAGTACCGTTCAGCACAACCCCAATCCTCAAGAACCTTCTGTGTGGCGGAAATATCGGGATGTGTAAATATGCGTCCCTTAAATCTAGGGTGACAAACCTGTCTCCTCGGTACCGAAAAGGTATCACTGACCTGATAGTTTCCATCCGGAAACGGCTCTTGAGGACGTATAGGTTGAGAAATCTTAAATCGACCACCATTCTCCAGACTCCTGATGTTTTGGGTGCCAAAAACACTGGAGAGTATATTCCGGTCGATTGCTCTGCCAGAGGAACTGGCTCTAGAGCGCCATTGTCCAGGTATTCCTGAACAGCGTTCTCCAGAAGGATCTGCTTTTGACCACATAAGACGCTGGTTTTCACAAATTGGTCGGGTGGGTGAGACGTGAACTTTATTTTGTAGCCCAAATACACGAGCTGGAGACCCATGGGTCCTGAATGTGATGGCTCCACGCCGCCGAGAAGTGGGAAAGCCGACCTTCCACTGGCAAAAGTATACAACGGTAGGGGGTAGGGGGGTGTAGACGTCAGAAGGTAGTTTTCTCCTTCTCAGGCTCCCAGATGGTGCGTCAATTTATTCCTCTGCCCTGAGCTCCAGGGAGCCTCTGAAAGGAACCTCTTGATCCATATGTTCTGGAGAATCCTCTCCCTCTGTATGACGGACCAGCCCTCCATCTAGAACTCTGGGGAGACCTCTTCCCCTTACTATCCGCTAACCCCTCCATAATGGTATCCAGCTCTTTCCCAAAGAGCCTGCCCGGCTTAAACGGAAGTGTGCCCAAGTTGTATTTGGAAGTATTATCTGCCCTCCAGGGCTTCAGCCACAGGGGGCGTCTTGTGGCTGTGGCTAATGAGATAGCCTTCGCCGCAATCTTCACTTGATACAACGCTGCTTCTGCCAAATAATCCACTGCTACGGAGGTGGAGGATAGGAACACCAGAAGGTCCTCACAGGGAACGCCTGCATCGATATCTCTACGCAGATTAGATATATTACCTCACAGGAACTAAACGACTTCTCCTGTTGAACTCCCCACGGAGGCCTGCGCAGATGCCGCAATATAAATTCGGCGCAGGGAACCCTCTGCGCGCCTGTATATCGCATCCTGGAGATTTGAGCCATCTTCTGATGGCACTACCGTGCGCCTCGATAATTTAGAGACAGCCATATCGACTCTTGGGGGAGGGCCCCAGCAATCAATTTTGTAGTCAAGCCGACACAGTAGGCGTTAGTCAGGCAACCCACAGGCAGATAGCGCAGATGGCAGAAGGCAGATCTAGCCTTCGGGTAGAGTACAAACAGTATAGAACTCTAGACCCGGTGCACTTAACATAAAAGTCTGTTTCCTTACAGACAGCAACACAAAAAACTCCCCAAACTCACTCACAAAAGTAGTCTTGGTGGACCTTCAGCTTACCTCACCAGAGCTGTGGGAGTTGCTGGACATAGGCTGCTGTTCCCATTAGCTGCGCTTTAGGGCAGCGGGTGAAGCCTGGCCAGATAGGTGCGGTAAAGCCATAGCAATCGCACAGGCCATCACAATAGACATGCACAAACTATGCACTAAGCATAAAAGGAGCAGAGGCTGACACACAAATTCCATGCCTGACTGTAACACAGGCAGGTACATACAGTGCATTGCAATAGACATAAGTGCTTAGACTATGCACTAAGCATAAAGGGAAAGGTGGAAGCTCCCACCATTTCCATGCCTGTGCCTGTAACACAGCCAGGCACCTACAGACCACAGTAATAGACATAAGTGCTCACACTATGCACTAAGCATGAAGAGAAGCAAAGGCTCCCACACAAATTCCATGCCTGACTGTAACACAGACAGGCACATACTGGCCACAGCAATAGACATAAGTGCTCACACTATGCACTAATCATGAAGGGAGCTAAGGCTCCCACACAAATTCCAAGCCTGACTGTAACACCCACAGCAATAGACATAACAGAGTGACCATAGCAAAAAGTATCAGTGCTTTTAGTTTGCACTAAACATAGAGGAAAGCTAGGACTCAGCTTACCTTACTGGGCAGTGAATGAGCTGTGCACAGCTGAACAATCAGACACCCTGTAAAGCAGGTAAGACAAAACCTAAATCTTTCTCTCAGAAGGAAAGAAAAGGAAAATAAGAATGGGTTAACAGACACCTTCTTCCAACCCCTGCCGGAGGCCACAGGCCTCCTCACCACCTGTCCGGACACACAGGACAGAAAAAAACACGAGGGTGGGGAAGTCTGGTGACCTCTTATAAGGGAGGTTCTTTGATTGAGCAAAAGTTCCACTTGTCCTGATTGCAGGCAGGGGCAGGAATACCCCATCTGTTGTGCTGCTGTGTTGGACGTATGTGGAATGCTCTATACTGCCCTATAGAGGCCCATTTGTTTTTTAAGAATTTTCCAAAAATTTTTGGTTCGAACTATTATTATACTCTGGGATCTCTTCAGAGACCCAGAGGAGAGGATTAAACATAAAAAACAGTGTTACAGAACTGCTAATTCACAGTTGGTCAATCACCATCTAATCCGTAGAATTCACAGTGAAATGGTGTTTAAAAACACAAGACAATAAAATTTCACTTTTAACCAATAAGCTATAAAATCGTGTCATGTGGACATCAACTAACACATAAAAACAGGTACATGGGTAATCATGTCCCTTAATAAGAAATGTAAGCAATGGGTTCCACTAAACACACTTGTGTTAGGTAGGGTGTGGCACTGACTCTTTGAGTGGGCTTGATTCTACCACCCTGTATCTAATAACTGCTATCACCCTACAGCTATATTGTGGCCTCACCCCAACTGAAATGCCCCAGGATATAGTAATAATCACCATTGGCCTAACAACTCAGTCTCCTAACAATAAATAAGGGCCAAGTAGTGCGGACATATTAGGTTTTCTATATACACACTAACCACTAAATATTGCAGTATCATCAAACATTACAGATACTAAAGTCCGTGAGGGGCTCTCCCATTCAATAATCAAATAAATTGACCATGTAAGATAAAATCATGGTCTTTCTTAAACCAAGTCTACACGTTTCCCCCCTTCAAATTAATGTCAGGGTTCATTAGGAGTAAATAGAATTGTCACTGCCCCTCTCCTCATATTGTGGACGAAAATGATACCAAAGATATTGCAGGCCCTGATAGAGAAAATACAAAGCCTGCAGTTAAAAGACTCCAGTGGTTAGCCCTGGTACTATCAGTTAGAGACTTCAGTCCAGAACCCTGACAAATTAGATTAAGTGAGATGTCTGACATACTTAAAAACAGATGGTATCACACTAAAGTCCTAACACAAACCATTAAAACCTATGACCCAAGTGTCACCACAGATGGTTCTGTCCCAAATCCCTCACCAAATCCCAAGACAATCCTGTTCATTCATCATTCATTCTATCACTGGTCACTGGTGCACAATCGTGCTAAAAATCTAACTGCAATAATGTGAACAGTAGCCTATAAGGAAATCTGCAAAGTCTGAATATATTGCAGTAAAGGCTGGAAGAAGTGCCGGTAGGATATTATGTGTGACCTGAGTATTATCATTCATTCTTTTCCAAACTTGCACAAATTGTCTGAAAGCAGTGGCCAGCACTACTGAGGGCACTCTCAACAGAAGAATTTAAAATGCCCCACTCATTTGCTACAAAAGATACATCAATATAAGGGACAAATTGGTAAAAGACTCCTGAGTATAATAATCGGAGCCCTGGGGGAGGTGAAAGAACATAATAAACAGTGTTACTCACCTCTCCGGGATCCGATGTTAATCCTAGCAGACTTCGGGCCTGTATGGTAATGTGTCAGACATCATGTGGTCTTGGATATTACCATATAGACACAAAGCCTATACCATATAGGCCCAAAGCCTGTGCTAGTAGTAATAGCCTGTTACTGCTAGCACAGGCTTTGGGCCTGAATGGCAACAGGCTGTTACTGCTAGCACAGCCTTTGGGCCTGAATGGCAACAGACTGTTACTGCTAGCACAGGCTTTGGGCTTATATGGTAATATCCCATACCAAATAACATCTGGGACATTATCATATAGGCCCAAAGCCTGCTAGGATTAACATCGGATCCCGGAGAGGTGAGTACAATAAACATTGTTTATTATGTTCCCTCACCTCCCCTGGGGCTCTGATTATTATACTCAGGGGTCTTAAAAGATATAATAATATAATATAATAATAGTTCATGGGTGTGCAACTGTGGGGCATAATAGAGTTTGAAGGGTCCACTGTGGCCCCTGTAACCTCTATTATGCCCCAAACCGCCCCCCCCCCCTTGCAACCTCCATTATGCCCCAGAGTCTATTGTGCCACTCTGGGGCATAATATAGGCTGCAGGGGCCGCTGTGGAGAAGTGAGGAGTCAGACGTGTCTGTGTTGAAACTTTACATAGTCAAGTCACAGCTGGAAGAAGTGGTCATGGCAGTCCAAAGGGAAGAGACGGGAAATATGGGAAGACGTGTCCTGTGAGTACTACTGCACAAAATATTACTGCATTGTATATTTTGTATTGTTACCGCTAGCACCCTCAACCCCCCCCCCGCTGCCTGAGGCAGATGGGGAGGGGGCGTCTTTTGATCGTCTGCCTCAGGCAGCAGAGAGGCTAGGCATATCACTGGCTCCAGTATGTCACATTATGGGCATGGCAATACTTGATATGTCTATTATGTTTTTGGTTAATGCTGCGGTTCAGTGGCCTCTCTGTTTTTACTACCACGTCTTAGTCTAGTGAGTTGAATATCAACTAGAAAAACTAGAAAGTGTGTCACTGGTGCACAATCATGCTAAAAATCTGACTGCAATAATGTGAAAAGTAGCCTATAAAGAAATCTGCTAAGTCTGAATATATTACAGTAAAGGCTGGGAGAAGTGCTAGTAGAGTATTATGTGTGACCTGAGTGTCATAACGCAGTAGTAGCCATTAGAGGTGAATGTTGCAATACTGCAGGCTATAGTGTTTCAATGCAGGGAAAATGCAGTTGTGACCAAGATAGTTAAGAACCTTCTAGGCATGGGCTACTTACTTGTTCTTAGTTTTAGACTGCTTTATTTATCCTAATAGTGA
Source organism: Leptodactylus fuscus (assembly GCF_031893055.1). NCBI lineage: Eukaryota > Metazoa > Chordata > Amphibia > Anura > Leptodactylidae > Leptodactylus > Leptodactylus fuscus. Next base: position 68,053,327 of record NC_134267.1, on the reverse strand, counting down.
GCAACTGGGAGTTGTTTATACACATCTACCTGTCTGGATTAAGGGTGCAATTTGAGTGTAAATGCTCTAATCATCCCTTTACTGAAATATATTCAGACATAGCAGATTTCTTTATAGGCTCTAATTCACATTATTGTAGTTAGATTTTTAGCACGATTGTGCACCAGTGACACATTTTCTAGTTTGTTCTAATTTAAATGTTAAATTTTAGTCCACTTCAGTTTTTTTGTTTTGATGGTTTTGAGTTTGAAGTGACAGACCTTAAAATATACTACTATTAGAGATGAGCGAACACTAAAATGTTCGAGGTTCGAAATTCGATTCGAACAGCCGCTCACTGTTCGAGTGTTCGAACGGGTTTCGAACCCCATTATAGTCTATGGGGAACATATACTCGTTAAGGGGGAAACCCAAATCCGTTTCTGGAGGGTCACCAAGTCCACTATGACACCCCAGGAAATGATACCAACACCCTGGATTGACACTGGGACAGCAGGGGAAGCATGTCTGGGGGCATAAAAGTCACTTTATTTCATGGAAATCCCTGTCAGCTTGCGATTTTCGCAAGCTAACTTTTCCCCATAGGAATGCATTGGACAGCGCTGATTGGCCAGAGTACGGAATTCGACCAATCAGCGCTGGCTCTACTGGAGGAGGCGGAGTCTAAGATCGCTCCACACCAGTCTCCATTCAGGTCCAACCTTAGACTCCGCCTCCTCCGGCAGAGCCAGCGCTGATTGGCCGAAGGCTGGCCAATGCATTCCTATGGGTATGCACAGACTTAGCAGTTCTGAGTCAGTTCTGCTCAACTACACCGTGTGCCGGTCAGCCCATCTGATATAGCAGAGCCGAGTGTGCATAAGGGTTCTAGTGCACCCTCGGCTCTGCTACATCTGATGTAGCAGAGCCGAGTGTGCATAAGGGTTCTAGTGCACCCTCGGCTCTGCTACATCTGATGTAGCAGAGCCGAGTGTGCACACTCGGCTCTACTATATCAGATGGGCTGACCGGCACATGGTGTAGTTGAGCAGAACTGGCTCAGCACTGCTAAGTCTGTGCATACCCATAGGAATGCATTGGCCAGCCTTCGGCCAATCAGCGCTGGCTCTGCCGGAGGAGGCGGAGTCTAAGGTCGGACCTGAATGGAGACTGGTGTGGAGCGATCTTAGACTCCGCCTCCTCCAGCAGAGCCAGCGCTGATTGGTCGAATTCCGTACTCTGGCCAATCAGCGCTGTCCAATGCATTCCTATGGGAAAAAGTTTATCTCACAAAAATCACAATTACACACCCGATAGAGCCCCAAAAAGTTATTTTTAATAACATTCCTACCTAAATAAAGGTTATCCCTAGCTATCCCTGCCTGTACAGCTATCCCTGTCTCTTAGTCACAAAGTTCACATTCTCATATGACCCGGATTTGAAATCCACTATTCGTCTAAAATGGAGGTCACCTGATTTCGGCAGCCAATGACTTTTTCCGATTTTTTTCGATGCCTCCCGTGTCGTAGTTCCTGTCCCACCTCCCCTGCGCTGTTATTGGTGCAAAAAAAGCGCCAGGGAAGGTGGGAGGGGAATCAAATTTTTTTGGAGTTTGCCACGTGATGTTCGATTCGAATCGAACACATCGAAAAGCCTGATATCTGATCGAACATGTGTTCGATAGAACACTGTTCGCTCATCTCTAACTACTATCTATCTAGTGAGTTAAATAGCACTAAAGATTAACTCCTTCCCGACATCCGCCATAATGGTATTTAAAGGGATTCTACCATTAAACTACCTTTTTTTCTAATGAACACATCAGAATAGCCTTAAGAAAGGCTATTCGTCTCCTACGTTTAGACGTGGTCTCTGCCGCGCTGTTCCGTAGAAATACCGGTTTTAACCGGTATGCAAATGAGCTCTCCGCAGCAATGAGGGCGGGCCCCAGCGCTGAAAGGCCGATAAGCGCATCCCCATTGCTGCCCGAGAGCTCTTTCCTGCGCCGCCTCCTTCTTCTGCAGCAACTCCGCCTCTTCTGGCTTCTCTTGCTCTTGTAGTTCTATACAGGCCATTTTTGGGTAGCCGCTCTTGCAGTTCAATACAGGAGCTGGCCGGCGGCCATTTTGGGGTAGCCGCTCTTGCAGTTCAATACAGGAGCTGGCTGGCGGCCATTTTGGGGTGGCCTCTCTATGCTCCTGTATAGAACTACAAGAGCAAGAGAAGCCAGAAGAGGCGGAGTTGCTGCAGAACAAGGAGGCGGCGCAGGAAAGAGCTCTCGGGCAGCAATGGGGATGCGCTCATAGGTGTTTCAGCACTGGGGCCCGCCCTCATTGCTGCAGAGAGCTCATTTGCATACCGGTTAAAACCGGTTAAAACCGGTATTTCTATGGAACGGCGCGGCGGAGACCACGTCTAAAGGTAGGAGACGAATAGCCTTTCTTAAGGCTATTCTGATGTGTTCATTAGAAAAAAAGGTAGTTTAATGGTAGAATCCCTTTAAATATGTTGTTTCCGCCTGCTTTTTTGGCCCTGCATGGTCGCATTGCTTGCATATAAGTCTTGTTCCCCCCCCTTCCCTATAGTTCCATTATTTTGTGTATCTGTTTTACCCCTTATTGCAAAAAATTTCAATAAAATCTTATTACACCTAAATATGTTGTTTCGCCTCAAATGGAGGGGCGGAGGTACATCAGCAGGTAAGCGTTGCACTGCTGCTGATAACTTTGAAAGAAATGTGGATAAAAGTTTTGAAATTTAAAATCTATCAGCAGCATTGCAACATTTACCTCCTGATGTGCCTCTACCCTTGGGTGAGAGGTGAAATGTGCTGAGGGTTTAGGGTAACATATCACCATTTGGGTTTTTTTTGTTGCATGGTCTGAATAGTATTATCTGACTTTGAGACACCTCACACCATCTCATGATTTTGCTCTTCTTTTCTCTTATATCATAATTACAGAGCATGGAAAATAAATTAAAAGCAGCGTAGTCCTCTCTATGGTAACAGCCATGTTTTTCCTCCTTCCCTCTCCCCTCTAATGCTAAGTGCATGTGAGGTCTAGGAGAAGTGGGCAGGGTTTAGGCTTTTTGTCTATAAAGTAAGTGCTTTTCTATGTCTTTTTTAATCAATAATTTAAGTTTAATGTGATTTTAATTTTTTTTGTATTTTTTTTATTACTTTTTTGTATTTCTAGCAAAAAAAAAAAAAAAGGGGGTGGGGGCAAGATATAATAGCCCAATATGGAGAGGAAATACAGCCTGCAGAGCTGATCTGAGTCTGTTAGGACCTAGCAGCTCCTGCAAATACTCAGTACCAGGCAATCACATGACCACTGGGACCAAGGTAGCAAGCTACATGGCTTCTCATTGAGCACTATGTATACAACAATCAGGAGGATACCGTATACACAGTTGGGAATTTAGCTGTTTCTGATGCTATGAGTAAAGCTATATTAGTGAATAGTGGCCGCATATTTTAACAGATGTTAAAGGGGTTCTCCCACCTCAGTCTTTCAGCGAGGCTGCCTGCAGTATCTGCTTCTCACTTCCTGTATTTCAGCTAATTGCAGCAACCTACAATTAGCTGCACAGATTGTCCTGCCAGCACTGAGTAAGTGACGTCACTTGTCCTTTCTCCCAGGTCCATGGTTATAGCAACCCTGTGTAATCAATGGAAGGAATAAGGTCACATTGCAGGCAAAGAAAGCAGAATTTATAAAGCAATATATTTAGGAAAAGTCTACATAAGCTACCAGTATAGCTAGGATCCTTGAGATGGGACAACCCCTTTCATTCAATGTCTGTGAATGGGGGCTATGTGTACTGTGAAAATATACAGTACAGACCAAAAGTTTGGACACACCTTCTCATTCAAAGACTTTTCTGTATTTTCATGACTATGAAAATTGAAGATTCACACTGAAGGCATCAAGACTATGAAGTAACACATATGGAATTATATACTTAACAAAAAAAGGTGAAACAACTGAAAATATGTCTTATATTCTAGGTTTTTCAAAGTAGCCACCTTTTGCTTTAATTCCTGCTTTGCACACTCTTGGCATTCTCTTGATGAGCTTCAAGAGGTAGTCACCGGAAATGATCTCCCAACAGTCTTGAAGGAGTTCCCAGAGATGCTTAGAGCTTGTTGGCCCTTTTGCCTTCACTCTGCGCTCAAGCTCACCCCAAACCATCTAGATTGGGTTCAGGTCTGTTGACTGTGGAGGCCAAGTCATCTGGTGTAGCACCCCATCATTCTCCTTCTTGGTCAAGTATCCATTACACAGCCTAGAGGTGTGTTTGGGGTCATTGTCCTTTGAAAAATAAATGATGGTCCAACTAAACGCAAAGCGGATGGAATAGCATGCTGGTGCAAGATGCTGTGGAAGCCATGCTGGTTCAGTATGCCTGCAATTTTGGCAAGAAATCCCACTTATTAAACCTGGCAGGGCACACCTGTGAAGTGAAAAACATTTCCGTTGACTACCTCTTGAAGCTTATCAAGAGACTGCCAAGAGTGTGCAAAGCAGGAATCAAAGAAAAAGGTGGCTACTTTAAAAAACCTAGAATACATATTTTCAGTTGTTTCACCCTTTTTTGTTAAGTATATAATTCCACATGTGTTAATTCATAGTTTTGATGCCTTCAGTGTGAATCTACAATTTTTATAGTCATGAAAATACAGAAAACTCTTTGAATGAGAAGGTTTGTCCAAACTTTTGGTCATGTCCTATTTTTGTCTGTTTCCACAGATCTCTCCAAACACTGAAATTTATGGGGGACCCATGAAAACAGTGCTTCTCGGAGGCCATGTTCCCTCTAAGCCCTGGAAGCTGCTGAGCGGAACAGTTAGTGAGCTGGACAAGGTTCCGTCAATGATGGGCGACCTGATGGCCAAACAGTACCACCAGTAGTAAACAAGAAAATGCTAATCTATTGTATAGATAGTATAATGATCCTTCCTTAGTCACCCCCTCACCCACACACAGATTGGTGCTGAGGAAAGTGACGGGCCGACCCGGCACTCAGGAGGACAGACAGCAATATGGCAGGTGCCATATTAAACAACCGTTGGTTGCTGCCTGTCATCCTGAGTGCATACCTCCCAACTTTTGAAAAGTCGAAAGAGGGACAAAATTTATGCCGCGTGCAGCTCGCCGCGGCAAATTTAGCTCCGCCTACTTTTATGTTGACTCCACCCATTCTTATTCATTTTTCACGTGCTCCCTCACAGTATAATCCTCCTACAGTCACCCGTAAATTATATGTCCCCCCTCTATCTCTCCCCCAGTTTCATATACACCCTTCATCTGCCCCTAGTTTCATGTTCCCCCTCCATCTCTGCCCCCAGTTTCATGTCCCCCCATCTCTGCCCCCAGATTCATGTCCCCCATCTCTTCCCCCAGATTCATGCCCCCATCTCTGCCCCTAGATTCATGTTCCCCATCTCTGCCCCCAGATTCATGTCCCCTCCATCTCTGCCCCCAGATTCATGTCCCTCCATCTCTGCCCCCAGATTCATGTCCCCCCATCTCTGCCCCCAGATTCATGTCCCCTCCATCTCTGCCCCCAGATTCATGTCCCTCCATCTCTGCCTCCAGATTCATGTCCCTTCCATCTCTTCCCCCAGATTCATGTCCCCTCCATCTCTACCCCCAGAAACATGTCCCCTCATCTCTGCCCCCAGATTCATGTCCCCCCATCTCTGCCCCCAGATTCATGTCCCCCTCCATCTCTTCCCCCAGAATCATGTCCTCTCCATCTCTGCCCCCAGATGCATGTCCCTCCATCTCTGCCCCCATATTCATGTCCCCCCTCCATCTCTGCCCCCAGATTCATGTCCCCCCTCCATCTCTGCCCCCAGATTCATGTCCCCCTCCATCTCTGTCCCCAGATTCATGTCCTCTCCATCTCTGTCCCCAGATTCATGTCCTCTCCATCTCTGCCCCCAGATTCATGTCCTCTCCATCTCTGCCCCCAGATTCATGTCCTCTCCATCTCTGCCCCCAGTGTCATGCCGTCCCCTTTTCACGTTCTGCCCCCAGTTTCACGTTCTAAACTTACCCCTGCCGCTCTCTCCGCGCCTCTCTCTCGCACACAGTTGTAGGGTCCTTGCTTTAGTCGCATCTGTATTCAACTCAGATCTGCGTCCTCTGGACGCAGATCTGAGTTAAGTGCATGGGCATTAATTCTGGCTGAGCGGGGCGGCTGCAATAGGTGAGTGGCTGCCCATGCGCGCACGCTATTGGGAACAGTGCTTGGGGGCATGAAGGCCATGAAAAACAGAACATATACAACGCAGAGCATATTCCCCCTTACTATACTGTATGTCTAACAATCCACCAGTAACCATTAACCATGAAGTTTGAACATAGACATTTACCTGCAGTCAAATAGGCAACACAAAGCAGTTGTTGAGGTGATAGGGCCCCCTGACCTACTGGGCCCCTATGAAGCTACACAAGCACCAATGGACAAGACATCCATGGTTTGTCTGACTTGAAAAGGGAACAGAATCCAGCAATCAGATATGTTAGGTGACCATCAAAGTTGAGGAAAACTTCTATCATTATCTTGATATTCCCTGATCCAAGGTCTATTCCACTATGCTCTAATGTTGTGTGGGCTCCCTTTAAGCGTACACCCAGAATCTGCAGATAATAAGCCTCTCCATGACAGGAGTGCTGCCACCTTTATAAGAAGGGCATTGGAATGTATGCCACCCTGTTGTAATTGTTCAGAAATGTATTCTAATTTCCTTCCCCTGAATGGACTGGTAAAAATGTATATGGGCTATTCTGACTGCTCTCATCTTCTACTAAGTGTAAGTTCATATGGTTCATATGCTCACAGGCACGGCACAATTTTCAGGCTTTTTCTACTGTCCGGAGAAGTTGGGGACAGTATACTATCCTTTGCAGCCATTGGTATGTCTTATCCGGTCCAAAGTGGGCCCCCTTCTCATGAGCTGCATTCCATTTTCTGCGGTATCGCCACCTGCCATCGCTCCTCTAGATTGGCCGCTAAGTACATTTTCTGATACAACAGCCCCTCTTGCATAGACAACTTCTCCCACTGGCTCAGAATCTGGAGAGTCTTGTGCGTTAATTCTTCCCATACCTTCTTGCTTGGTTTCCTCTGTTGAGTCACCCATTCCCTCACCCTGATTAACTCTGGGTCGGAAGACTGCACTTTGATCCATTCTTCTCTGGATTGGCCCAGTAACCATGAAGATATTCCTGTTGTTATTTCCAAAATCGGAGCCTCTACGACTTTTGAGGTGAACTTGCGGAAATCTGGAATTTCATCTTCTTCCAATTGTTCATCTATTTCCCCCACAGGAACTTCTGATGTGACTCGAGAGAGCGCGTAAGCATCTTGGTTTTCATGTTTTGAATGGTACTGTACATGGTAGTCGTACTTGGATAAACGTGCTGTCCACCTTTGTTCCATGGCCCCCAACTTGGCAGTCGCGATGTGCGCCAGGGGATTGTTGTCTGTGTATACTTCAATCCGGGCTCCTGTTAGGTACTCGGCAAACCTTTTAGTGATTGCCCACACTAACTGTCACGAACTGAATTCACTGGGTCTTGAACCCATGACTTCCTGGCTATGTTCTGCAGCCTTAACCATTGCACTATTTGGAAACCTGTTTTGTTCTGTGCTTTACCTTGTCTGGTCTCTTCTGTTGGAGTAATTGGTTATTAAGATCACCTGTTCTGTGGCCAATCACAGTTTAGTCCGTCCTATATGAACTCACAGCTCACTCCATCCTGTGCCTGATTATTCTGGCTGTCTGCTTCCTGTTGCCCTGAACCTCACCACTACCTTGCCGCTCTTGTGTACCGAACCTTGCTAACGCCTGACTACGATTGATCTGCTCCTCCCGTGTACCGAACCTTGCTAACGCCTGACTACGATTGATCTGCTCCTCCTGTGCACCGAATCTTGCTAACGCCTGACTACGATTGATCTGCTCCTCCTGTGTACCGAACCTTGCTAACGTCTGACCACGGTTTCTTCTACTTCTGAGGTACTTATCCTTCATTTATTACTATTTAAGTACTGTACCATTTGCCCCACCATTTGGACTCCAAATCTGATAACCAGAATCGTTACATAATAATCAGGCCCAACATGGAGGCCGGAGGGGCGGAGTCTGCTTTGTCACAGCATGCCTTCCAGATCTCGGAATTGCATAACCTTGTGTATGGCCTTCAAGGACAATTAAATGAAATTAAAAGTCAAGTCACTGAATTACAACAACAAGTAAATGAATTGCGTGCAAATTCTGCTGCTGTCAGTGCCACTTCTCAAGTTTACCGGATTCCACTACCAGAAAAATTTGGTGGAAAGAGACACTTGTACCGAGGATTCCTTAATCATTGCCGGATGATTTTTTCTACGCATTCCTCACAGTTCCCTACTGATAGGTCCAAAGTTGTGTTCATCATTGCCCTGCTAATAGACGATGCACAAGCATGGGCATCACCTTATTTGGAACAGGATGATGAGATTTTGGACAATCTGAAGGACTTTCTTGCAGCAATGGACTTAGTATTTGATGACCCCAATCGTTGCGCCACTGCTGAGGGGGCTCTGCGGGATCTTCGCCAGGGAAGACGCTCTGTTGCGGAATATGCTGCAGAGTTTCGGCGCTGGGCTTCTGATGTTTCCTGGAACACCTCCGCACTAAAATGGCGGTTCTATGGAGGACTTTCTGAATCTGTTAAAGATGAACTTGTTAAGGTAGAACTTTGAGGAGTATATACGGTTATGCGTCCGTATTGATCAAAGACTCCTGGAAAGGAAGCGAGAAAGACGAGGGTATTATGATGCAGGCACCTTCTCTCATTTACCTGAGGGACGGTTTCTCCCAAAGATGCAGACACCTTCTCAAACAGGTTCGGCCCCAGAACCTATGCAAGTAGATGCCATCCGGGGACCAATTTCAACTGCTGAAAAACGTCGCCGCCTTGCTGAAAGATTATGCCTTTATTGTGGACAACCTGGACATTATGTTCTTGACTGCCCTAAGAAACCTCAACGGGCAGTTGCGGCAACTGAGATTCGACCAAATTTGGAATCTTGTCCCCACTGTGCTTCTCTTAGTCTGGTGACACAGCCTCTGTTTTCCACCACATCTTGTCCTGACAATATGACCTCTAACCGACCTCATTTCACCTTACCAGTTCAGCTTTCATATGGTTCCTACAAGTTGTCCACTACAGCAATGTTGGATTCCGGTGCAGCTGGAAATTTTATGGACATTAAGTTTGCATTTGATAATCATATTGAGCACAGTGCAAGATCTTCACCAGTTGAATTAGTAACTGTTGATGGGTCACCTTTAAATTCTGGTCCGGTTACTCATGAAACTACTGAACTGGAAGTATTGATTGATCCCGGTCATCAGGAGAGGATTAGTTTCCAGTTAATCTCTTCACCAAAATTTCCAGTAATTTTGGGCATACCATGGCTTAGCATCCACAATCCTTCAGTAGACTGGAAGTCAGGAAATGTAACTTTCACTTCTGAATATTGTCAACAAAATTGTCAACTGAAGCAGCCTATTCTTTCCCAGGTGGGAGCTACTGAAAGATCCAGCACTATCGCTGTCGAATTACCTGAACCTAATAAGGAATTTAAAGATGTTTGTGACAAAAGGAATGCCGACCAGCTACCCCCTCACCGCACGTATGATTGTCCTATTGAACTTTTACCAGGTGCATCCATACCTTATGGACGCATCTATCCACTTGCAGAGATGGAGCTGAAGGTCCTGGATGAGTACATCAAAGAAAATCTGGCCAAAGGATTTATACGGCATTCCACTTCTCCGGCAGGAGCACCTATATTCTTTGTACCAAAGAAAGATGGCACATTACGTCCTTGTATTGACTACAGAGAACTAAATCAAATAACTGTTAAAAATCGTTATCCTCTTCCGCTTATTCCAGAGTTACTCGAGAGATTACGGTCAGCAAAGATCTTTACTAAGTTGGATCTACGAGGGGCATACAATCTTGTCCGTATACGACCTGGGGACGAGTGGAAGACAGCATTCCGAACACGCTATGGCCATTTTGAATCCCTTGTTATGCCATTTGGACTTTGCAATGCCCCAGCAACTTTTCAACATTTTATTAATGATGTCTTCCGAGATCTGCTGGATCAATTTGTGGTGGCGTATTTGGATGACATATTAATATACTCTGAGAACCTTGAAGAACATCGTAAGCAGGTTACCATGGTTTTGAGCCGTCTAAGAGAGAACCAACTATATATTAAACTGGAAAAATGTGAATTTGAAAAGACAGAAATTCAGTTTTTGGGGTACATCATTTCTACAGAAGGATTGCGCATGGACCCTAGTAAGATCCAAGCTATTTTAGACTGGCCTTCTCCCAAGAATGTCAAGGAGATCCAAAGATTTGTCGGCTTTGCAAACTTCTACCGCAAATTTATTAGGAATTTCTCAAAAGTTATTAGTCCGATAACAAAATTAACCCAGAAAGGAATTCCTTTTAAATGGTCTTCAAGTGCCAATGAAGCATTTAACCAATTAAAGACACTTTTTACTTCTGCTCCTATCTTAGTTCATCCTAATCCAGACCTCCCATTTATAGTTGAAGTGGATGCTTCAGATTCAGCAGTAGGAGCAGTGTTGTCCCAAAGAGTTGGAGATAAACAGTTGCTTCATCCTTGTGCTTTTTTTTCTTGCCTGATGTCTCCTCCGGAAAGAAACTATGACATTGGGAATAAAGAATTACTTGCAATTAAGAAAGCATTCACAGAATGGAGGCATCTACTTGAAGGAGCATCTCATGTGGTTCAGGTTCTTACAGATCACCGAAATCTAGAATTTATTAGATCAGCCAAGAGACTTTCTGGTAGACAGGCTAGATGGTCTTTATTTTTTTCAAGATTTAATTTCATTATTTCCTACAGACCGGGATCCCGCAATGGAAAAGCAGACGCCCTATCCCGGATGTGTTCTGAAATAACACAAGATGACACATCCGAAACCACCATCTTACCTGCTAAGAATTTTGTAGGGGCAATCATTTCCAAGGATATACTTCAGAAGATCAAAGAAGGTTATAATGGAGATCCCTTCCTTAATCATCCCCCCACAGATATTGATTTGGTGTTTAGAGATGGGGTTTGGACTCTTGATCAGTGTGTATGTGTTCCTGAGACTACTCGATTGGAAATTTTGCGCCTTGTTCACGACTCTAAACCCGCAGGTCACATGGGAGTCGAAAAGACCAAAGAACTTTTGTCTCGTTCATTTTGGTGGCCCAAATATCAAGTGGATGTAAAGAAGTATGTTTCTTCCTGTCAAACCTGTGCTAGGAATAAGACCCCTCGATCCTCACCAGTGGGATTACTTCAACCCCTTCCTATTCCATCTCGTCCTTGGGGTTCTGTTTCCATGGATTTTATTGTTGAACTACCATCTTCAAGAGATATGCGTACAATTCTGGTAGTGGTAGACCGTCTGACCAAAATGGCTCATTTTATACCAACAAAGGGGGTACCCTCTGCTGAAGAGACTGCAGAATTAGTCATCCGAGAAGTTTTCCGCCTACATGGCATACCCGACAATGTAGTTTCTGACCGTGGGGTACAATTTACCTCAAAGTTCTGGAAGAGTTTTTGTGCCACTCTAGGAATTGAAGTAAACTTATCTTCTGCCTTTCATCCACAATCTAATGGGCAAACTGAGCGCACTAACCAAACCCTTGAACAGTATTTGCGGTGTTACACAAGTTATCTCCAGGATGACTGGGTTAATTTCCTTCCTACAGCGGAATTTGCTTATAACAACTCCCAGCATTCTTCTACATCTCAGAGTCCATTTTTTGCCAATATGGGTTTCCATCCTACATTCATTCCCAACCTTCCAATTTCTTCTTCAGTTCCTGCTGTCTCCGACAGACTGTCTACTTTGAAGCAAGTTCAAGAAAAATTGACAAACGCTCTGCATGAAGCTCAAGATCGCTATAAGAAGACTGCTGATAGACATCGCAAGTCTTCTCCTTCCTTTGGTATAGGAGATAAGGTATGGCTCTCTACAAGGAATTTGAAGCTCAAGGTACCTTCAGCCAAGCTAGGTCAGAAATTTATTGGAACATTTGAGATTGTGGCTCAAATTAATCCTGTAGCATTTCGTTTAAAACTCCCAGAATCTATGCGGATTCACCCTGTTTTTCATTCCTCTCTTCTCAAGCCTTTTGTGGAAAATCCATTCCCGGGACGTAACTTGCCTCCACCTGACCCAGTTATTGTTGAGGGAGAAGAGGAATATCTAGTAGAGGCTATTTTGGATTCTCGTATTCATCGAAATCAGTTACAGTACTTGATAAAGTGGCAAGGGTATGGTCCTGAAGACAATTCATGGGAACCCGTAAACAACATCCATGCTCCACAACTGGTAAGAGAATTTCATCAGCGCTATCCAGAAAAGCCAAGCCAAGTACCGTTCCTGGAGACGCTCCTGGAGAAGGGGGAGTAATGTCACGAACTGAATTCACTGGGTCTTGAACCCATGACTTCCTGGCTATGTTCTGCGGCCTTAACCATTGCACTATTTGGAAACCTGTTTTGTTCTGTGCTTTACCTTGTCTGGTCTCTTCTGTTGGAGTAATTGGTTATTAAGATCACCTGTTCTGTGGCCAATCACAGTTTAGTCCGTCCTATATGAACTCACAGCTCACTCCATCCTGTGCCTGATTATTCTGGCTGTCTGCTTCCTGTTGCCCTGAACCTCACCACTACCTTGCCGCTCTTGTGTACCGAACCTTGCTAACGCCTGACTACGATTGATCTGCTCCTCCCGTGTACCGAACCTTGCTAACGCCTGACTACGATTGATCTGCTCCTCCTGTGCACCGAATCTTGCTAACGCCTGACTACGATTGATCTGCTCCTCCTGTGTACCGAACCTTGCTAACGTCTGACCACGGTTTCTTCTACTTCTGAGGTACTTATCCTTCATTTATTACTATTTAAGTACTGTACCATTTGCCCCACCATTTGGACTCCAAATCTGATAACCAGAATCGTTACACTAACATCAGCAGTTCCAAGGAAAAAGAGCTGTAATTCACAGGATTACATTCTGTTTCTCGTAACGTACGGCTGCCGTAAGCAATTACATGTTCAACGCCCTCTTGTACTTGTAATAGTACTGTGCCTAGTCCGTAAAGGCTTGGGTCGGTGTATAACTGGAAGGGAAGATTGTAGTCTGCATATGCGAGGATAGGGGCGCTGGTCAAGGCTTCTTTTATTTTGCCCATAGCTTCCGCTTGTCGAGGTCCCCAGTTGATCCTTTGTGTTTTTGGCCCTCTCGCAGTCCCTCTGAGTAATTTGTGCAAGGGTTCTGCATAAGGGTTTGCCAACTTCGCAAAGTGCTTGATAAAGCGGTGGTAATGACCCGCTAGCCCAAGAAACGCACAAACTTTCCTCAATGTGGTCGGCGTGGGCCATTGTTGCATTACTCTCACTTTGTCATTCGAAGGTTGTATTCCGGCTTTGGACACTTTGTGCCCCAGATATTCAATTTCTCTCTGAAAGATTTGACACTTCTTGGGATTGAGTTTAAGCCCATGTCCCCGCAGGCATCGGAACACTTGGCCTAACTGGTCTAGATGTTGTGTAAAGCTTGCAGAATACACCATGATGTCATCCAGGTATATCAAGGTAGCTTCAAAGTTCATGTCTCCTAGACAGCTTTTCCATGAGGTGCTGAAAGGTCCCCAGGGCATTACTCAGTCCAAACGGCATTCGGTTGAACTCAAAGAGCCCCAAGGGCACAATGAATGTAGTCTTGGCTTTGTCTTTTTCTGCCACAGGGACCTGCCAATACCCACTAGCCAAGTCCAGAGAGGAGAAGTAACAGGCTTTTCCCAAGGCAGTCAGTGACTCCTCTATATGGGGTAGCAGGTAAGAATCTTGGACTGTGCAACTGTTCAGTTTGCAGTAATCGACACAAAAACGAGAGGACCCATCCTTTTTCTTAACTAGCACAATCGGGGCAGCCCAAGGGCTCTGACTTTCTCGTATTACCCCATTCTTCAGCATCTGTGCAAGCAATTCCTTTACTTCCTGATAGTACTTTGGGGGTATCTGTTGGTATCTCTCTCTGCTAGGGGGAGCCTCCCCGGTGGGTATCTCGTGTTGAATTTTATCGGTACAACCGAAGTCCTCCTTGTGTCGAGAGAACGTGGCCTGATTTTCCCAGATAAAAATTTTCTATAGTTTTGGTCTCTACGGGAGTAAAGGGTGTGAGGTCTGCTCCCATCTGTTCTAGGATAATGCGGCTGTTCCACTGTTCAGTGGGATTCTCTCTTTCATCAAGGGATATGGACAAGGCCCCGGCTTCTCCCTCTATTGGTTTCAGCTCAATTGTTTCGGTACTTGCTCCTTCTTCAGGCACCAAGTAAACATGTCCCAAGATGACACCCGGTATGACCGTGAGGGCTTGATCACTTGTATTCACACACCTCACGGAGACTCTTCCATCGCTCACTGTGGCTAAAGTTCGTGCCACCAATGGATCAACTCTATCCTCTTTGGGGAATATGGGCTTAAAAAAGAGAAGAGAAGGACACCAAGCGCCCCATAGCGTAATACAATCAGATGCACAAAGGTGAGTAGAACGATTAGGAAATCTCACCTGGATGGGTAGTGGAAAACCACAACACCTGAAATGAACATCAAAAACCAATCGGAGGATAAGTTCCCTTCTGTTGTGGCATGCAGCTGTTTATTCGGGGAATATGGGCTCCACCAAGACTTCTATACCATCTACAGTAGCATCCGGTGCGCCCCAACAGGCAACATGAGGACAGTCTCTCGATTTGATGGTAAAGTTATTTTGGTCCGCCTTGGTACTCGGATCTTTCCTACTGGATATCGATTCCCGTCTTTCCTCCTCAAACCGCTGTTGCGGATAAGGTGCTGGAAAACTTTCTGCGTGGGTCTGTCATTAGCAGTCTGCTTCCAGTAATCAGGTCTTTCTTTGTTGAAAAGCAGCTGATCCAGCTCATTCAAAATATTCATGCCCATGATGGCTGGCACCACCCTGTTGTACTGTCCTTCCGCCATCCACATGACTCCCATCACTGGAATAAGAAGATTGCTAGCGGCCAACAGCTTGATATGGGCTCTCTTGTCAATGGACATGGTCCGTCCAAAACATCTCAACATCAGCATCTCAACAGGCATCTCACCTTCTTCCCTTCAAATTCAGCCATAATCATTGGGGTGTTTGCAACTATATCTTCAGGGCATTTATCTCCAATACTGTCCGTTCGTCCTCCCGCCATATGCCCAACTATGGAGGGAGGCTCTAGTTTAACGTCAGAGCCCCCTGGGGTTCCTTCTTCTCAGGATAGCGACTTGCCACGTGGCCCCACCTTCTACAGTCCCAACACTGACATTCTCTGGTGGGTCTCTATCGCCTTCGATCAAACCGGTCTCTCTCTTCTTGATCTGATGCTATGCGAGCATTTGGTCGTGCGGCCGCTGGTCTTGTTGCTACCACTTCAGTCATTGGTGTTCTGGTTTGTATTTGCATAAGCTTCAGCTGCTCTTGTAGGGCTAATACGGTCTCTTGCAGACGATCTACTAGTTTTTCCAGCCGACTTGGCTCTCCAGGCCCCTCACTCGGGTCTACCCTATGCATCTGAACCACACTCCATCTATTCAGTGGGTCGTGGTCTTCAGCCTGTGTACGTGAGACTGCCTCTTCTAATATCTCCTGGAAAGTCATTTTGTTCTCTGAAGAAACAAGAAAAGTCAATTTCCGCTCACCATATCTGTAGTACTTTCCTGGGAGACAAGAAAACTGGAGGGACTTCAACCAGTAAGTATGTAGACGAAAACTGTAGACCATAAAAATCAGCTCCAACCAGGAAAAGTATAAATCCAAAGTCCGAAAAGTAGATAAAAACTTGAATCTTTATTGTCAATCCATTAAAAATAGGTCCATGAAGACCATAAAAATAGCAAGGTAAAGTCCAATTTTGCTACTCGTTTCGGTGCAAACGCACCTTCTTCACGGCATGAACTAACCACTGCAACAGATTGCTTTAATAAGAAACACCGGACTACCTAGCTCCACCTCTTTCTATTAACCCCTTGATCAAGCATAAGAAAAAATATACATTTCATACATAATACAAAAATAATCATTTAGCATATAAATAACAGTATCCATAAACAAATATGCAACTTTTCGGACAAATATCAACAGTGATTTACAGACTACACATATGTATTAATATTAGCATGCCTCCTCCAATGTAAGTAACATGAGATACAGTCCTATGAAAAAGTTTGGGCACCCCTATTAATCTTAATCATTTTTAGTTCTAAATATTTTGGTGTTTGCAACAGCCATTTCAGTTTGATATATCTAATAACTGATGGACACAGTAATATTTCAGGATTGAAATGAGGTTTATTGTACTAACAGAAAATGTGCAATATGCATTAAACCAAAATTTGACCGGTGCAAAAGTATGGGCACCTCAACAGAAAAGTGATATTAATATTTAGTACATCCTCCTTTTGCAAAGATAACAGCCTCTAGTCGCTTCCTGTAGCTCTTAATCAGTTCCTGGATCCTGGATGAAGGGATTTTGGACCATTCCTCTTTACAAAATAATTCAAGTTCCATTAAGTTTGATGGTCGCCGAGCATGGACAGCCCACTTCAAATCATCCCACAGATGTTCAATGATATTCAGGTCTGGGGACTGGGATGGCCATTCCAGAACATTGTAATTGTTCCTCTGCATGAATGCAGAGTCGATTTGGAGCACTGTTTTGGATCATTGTCTTGCTGAAATATCCATCCCCGGCGTAACTTCAACTTCGTCACTGATTCTTGAACATTATTCTCAAGAATCTGCTGATACTGAGTGGAATCCATGCGACCCTCAACTTTAACAAGGTTCCTGGTGCCGGCATTGGCCACACAGCCTCAAAGCATGATGGAACCTCCACCAAATTTTACAGTGGGTAGCAAGTGTTTTTCGTGTAATGCTGGTTTTTTTGGATGCCATGCATAACGCCTTTTTGTATGACCAAACAACTCAATCTTTGTTTCATCAGTCCACAGGACCTTCTTCCAAAATGAAGCTGGCTTGTCCAAATGTGCATTTGCATACCTCAGGTGACTCTGTTTGTGGCGTGCTTGCAGAAACAGCTTCTTTCTCATCACTCTCTAATACAGCTTCTGATTGTGCAAAGTGCGCTCTATTGTTGACTGATGCACAGTGACACCATCTGCAGCAAGATGATGCTGAAGCTCTTTGGAGGTGGTCTGTGGATTGTCCTTGACTGTTCTCTCCATTCTTCTTCTCTGCCTTTCTGATATTTTTCTTGGCCTGCCACTTCTGGGCTTAACAAGAACTGTCCCTGTGGTCTTCCATTTCCTTACTATGTTCCTCACAGTGGAAACTGACAGGTTAAATCTCTGAGACAACTTTTTGTGTCCTTCCCCTGAATAACTATGTTGAACAATCTTTGTTTTCAGATCATTTGAGAGTTGTTTTGAGTAGCCCATGATGCCACTCTTCAGAGGAAATTCAAATAGGAGAACAACTTTCAATTGGCCACCTTAAATATCTTTTCTCATGATTGGATACACCTGGTTATGAAGTTCAAAGCTCAGTGAGGTTACAAAACCAATTTTGTGCTTCAGTAAGTCAGTAAAAAGTAGTTAGGAGTATTCAAATCAATAAAATGATAAGGGTGCCCATACTTTTGCACTAGTCAAATTTTGGTTTAATGCATATTGCACATTTTCTGTTAGTACAATAAACCTCATTTCAATCCTGAAATATTACTGTGTCCATCAGTTATTAGATATATCAAACTGAAA
Organism: Leptodactylus fuscus; assembly: GCF_031893055.1. NCBI lineage: Eukaryota > Metazoa > Chordata > Amphibia > Anura > Leptodactylidae > Leptodactylus > Leptodactylus fuscus. The sequence goes on along the minus strand of NC_134267.1, from coordinate 68,035,446 downwards.
TTGCTGTTGCAAACACCAAAATTTTTAGAACTAAAAATGATTAAGATTAATAGGGGTGCCCAAACTTTTTCATAGGACTGTATTAACCATAATATTTTCCTAGTTATCCGTGTATATACCTTAATAAAGATGGATCATCCTTAACATACAAATAGTATGTACCAGTTATAGTACCAAAGATATGTAAGACTCTGTCGAACATTATTATATATGGATACTAAACTACATATCCCATCATGCTTGGTTTCCTTTCTATGGAAGCCTACATAGTTCAACCCAAAGCAGAAGCAAATCTAAGATGAGATTTAAGAGTCCTAGACTACAGATCCCATTACGCTCACCTCTTTTACTACGGAAGCCTGCATAGTCCAATTCAAAATAGAAAAAAATAAAATAGAAAGGACTACAAGCCTCCAATAATTCACAAAATACCGCACAAAACCGGGATACCACACAAGCATGCAATAAGAATAACATAAGTCAATATATGAAGGAGAGGTCCGATCTTATATTTAAACCCTTAGGGCATCGTGTATCTAGACGCATTATCCAAAATGCTTCTCTTAGGAGGAGTTTCTTCCTCCGGTCACCTCCTCTCTCCGGCTCCGTTACCTGTTCAATTGCATAGAAATTCAGACTTGATGTATTACCCCCGTGAATTTGCGAAAAGTGCTTCGATGCATTAGAAGTGTTCTCCTTCATTTTATTACTATCACATGCTCCAAAATTCTATGTTTGAGCGCGCTGACCGAACAGCCAACATACAGTTTGTCACATATATTGCATTCAATAATGTAAACTGTATGATCGCTATTGCAATTTAAGAAAGAATTAATCTCATAGGTTTTAGAATGATTAGCATCACAAAAGGTCTTACTTTTTTTAGCGAATCTGCACATAGTGCAACAACTTAAGCCACACTTGTAAAAACCCTTCAAATCAAGCCATGTTTGACTGGTAGTTTTTTCTGTATTGCGATACATACTAGGTGATAAAAGATCTACAGTGTGGCCTCTTTTTGCTACAAACCTCACACCTCCTCGTAAAATATCCTTAGTAATAGGATCCTGATGTAAGATTGCTATGTTGCGTTTAAAAATCTTTACTATTTCCGCATATTGCTGACTATAAGGTGTGGAAAACACTATCTGTCTTTCCCCTGTATCTGTTTGTTGTCTATTTGTAGATTTAGTTAAAAGTGATGCCTGTGATTTAGCTTCCACTATTGTAACAGCTCGTTTAAGAGTCCACACTGGGTAGCCCCGGGCTCGTAGCCTATTAAGAGTTGCTTTTTTTTTTAATCTCATATTGTGAAGCAGATGAACAAGCTCTGCGGGTTCTGTACAATTCACCTACGGGCACTGCTTTCAAAGTATGTTTGGGGTGTTGACTCGATGCCAGTAATACCGCATTCCCTGCTGTTGGCTTCCTAAACAAGCTGGTTTCAACCATCTCTAAATCCACATTTCCTGAAAGAGAAATATCAAGAAATGAAATGTCCCTAGCCTCATGGGAAAAAGTAAACCTTAAATTGAATCCATTGGAGTTTAAATAATCGACAAACTCTGGTACGGCCGCTACATCACCAGACAATAAGAATATCGTCTATGTAGCGGCCGTACCAGAGCAAATAGTCACCAAATAGATTATTCCCCGAAAAAATGTATGATTCCTCCCACCAAGAGAAGAACAAATTGGCGAGGGACAGTGGATTGTATAGTCCTCTAAGAAATTGATCCCACAGGGTGCAATCGGCATATCTGGGAATTTGTGCTAGCTCTGGCTCTGCGGCAAGAATTTGGATCATAACTCTCTATAGTGTATTGGTATACAGTCATGGCCAAAAGTTTTGAGAATGACACAAATATTATATTTTCACATGATCTGCTGCCCTCTGGTTTTTATGTGTGTTTGTCAGATGTTTTTATCACATACAGAAATATAATTGTAATCATATTATGAGTAACAAAAGCTTATATTGACAGTTAGAATGAGTTAATGCAGCAAGTCAATATTTGCAGTGTTGACCCTTCTTCTTCAGGACCTC